>NW_019264170.1:0-12886 GCF_002742605.1 Olea europaea var. sylvestris | reverse complement strand
TCCAGAGATCCTACGTGGTAAGCAAACATTGGCCCACACTTCCTGTCACTCTGCCTAAAAGGCAGTTTCTCGTGAAAAGGCCTGCCTTATGTGGGATACCGAACCCATTTGACCAAGTCAACCCCGTTTGAAATAGCAGAACCTTCATTGTGGGAGAGGCTGCAAAAGATATTTGATAGGAGATTTTCTATGTTATCCTTGGTATATGATTAATGTGACAACTCACTATTGCAGTATCCCTATCCTGCCAATCAAGGCAAGTCTAAACCCTATGCCAAGTATTATGGGCAACAAAATGGTATCGCACTCAATGTTTATGATTGATTGATATCTTTGATAAGAGACCTGAGTCGCACAGATGATGCCACAAACACTTTCATCCTACGGTTAGTATTCATCCTACTCAATTATAAAAGCTCATAAAATGTACTATACCAAAGGTAATGTGAGTTTAGACTCTCGAGATATAGCTTTTGATCTCTCGTTATTCTCTATATAGATCCCTAAAGCCAACTCCTTTTTTTTTTTTACATTGAAGGCTCCCATGCAAAGCCTTCTCATACTCATTTACTTATTACTCCAACTGACTTGACAGTCGAAGTGCGCGCGGCCACCATCGAAGGAAGCCACGTGTGGCTACTGATTTCTCCAAAAGTGCATAAATTAGGTTTGTGTGGATGTGAGAGACCTAGGAGTCTATTGGTCATATTAGGGGTACAAAATTCGAGGCCACACAGTTATAATTAATTGTTAACTTTAACTTTAACTTTAACTTTAACTTAGATTTTAATCCACTTTTTAAGCTAAGCAAAACAAGGATTTAGTATAATTAGACAATTTAGGTAATTAATGGAACATTTTTTTTTTTTTGGCCAATTAGGAGTTATGAATACTAAATTAAGGATTTAATGATAGTCTCTATGGAAACTATTGTTCAGACTTATACGTCGTTGATGGCGTTCTTTTTTTTTTTTTGGTTATATTCATAAACATTGCCTTGAAATAGTTTATATTGTATTTTAAAGTTGTGTACTGATTTGAAAATTTTACATAATTGCGAAATGATAATCTTAATTCACTGGTTGTCTGGTAAAGATTGATGTAGATTATGAAATTAGTGGGTTGCGTGGAATGTGTTAATAAAAATAGATAAAAATTTTAGACTCTTCAGAATGCGTTGACAAACTAATATTTGGCCAAATTTATTGTCGATTTTGTGACCCAAATTAAGGTGGATTTTTTTGAAAATAAATTGTTTCCTTATTTTTATGTGGAACAAAATTGTTTCCTTATATTTCACGTGATTTTTATGAAAACGTGTTATTTCCTTATTCCACATTATTTTCATCTTTATGCTATGTCGTGTACCTATAAATAGTGGACTCCTCTTTCAGTTTTGTTAAAGCAAGAATTGTTGACTTCTTGTATTTCTCTTAATATTGTTGATTAATAAAATGTCGTGCATCTACGATTAACTCTCTTTGTTAATTTCTTTACTTTTAAATCTTGTTTCTCTTTGCGATCTTTATTAATTCATATCGCGTCATTAATCTCATTCACTACAATCATCTCGGGTTCAGCAAGTGGTATCAAAGATTGGTTCTTGTTGTGGATTGGTTGAAGTTTTTCAAATATGGCTACTTTGAAGTCTGATATTCTACAGTTTGATAGAAATACAAGATTTTCTTTGTGGTAAGAAAAGACAAGAGCTATTTTGGTATAGTTGAATTTGGACGATGTGTTATTGGGCTTTGAGAAGATGTCAGCTAATTGGACAACGAAGGAGAAACAATGGAGGGATCGGAAGGCTTTGTCATTGATTCATCTTCATCTATCCAACAATATTATACAGAATGTCTTGAAGGAGAAAACAGCAGATGCTTTATCGTTAAAAACTGGAGCAGTTATGTATGACCAAGAATCTTACTAGTAAACTAGCTCTAAAGCAGAAGTTGTATTCCCATCGCATAGTGGAAAGAGGGTCATTGGAAGACCATATTGCCATTGTTCACGAAATAATTCTTTCGATTTAAAATTACCGCAAGTGTACGGTTCGTAACAAGTAATAAAGTGGATTTTTAAAATTCTGAATATCGTCCCTCAGAAAATTGAGTAGTTCAATTCTATATAATATAGCCTTAACCGAGTCTAATTGAGTGAAACTATGATCTAAATGCAAAAAAACCCTAATTTCAATTAAAAAGCCCTAATTTTAACTAAAAATCCTAATTTCTCAATTAGAAACCCTAATTTCGAAATTTCTCTAATTAAACGACTTAAACACTCAAATAAATGAAATTAAGCAAGTTTAAAAGCTAATTTATTGAAATGAATCAATCTAAAGTCACTAGAATCACGAATCCCCAATTGAAGTTATAAAAACCCTAATTTCATAAAATTAATGATTCGATAAAAATTTGCCAATTCAATGTTCCTAATTCTATCCAATATACTCTCTCGATATATATTAGAACTATTCTTGCACACCACCAACCTATATCTCTATGGATGATGCAAACATACAAGAATTCATGTAGTTTTGTAAACAATTTAAGAATTACATAAAGTATAAGGGTATATCTCTATCCCCTATCGGACCCTATGTTAATTTACACCTTATCGAACCTATTCCACTTCTCTCGAATGTAAGAAAGAAGTCATCAATACTCACACAATCATTGGCCACTAATTGTGGAAGAAAATTAATGCATGTAAATCAATCAAATTATCCAACGAATCTTTATATTAAGTTCATGAAATATAGAATTAAAATAACAAACAACGGTTCATCGATCACCTAGTAATTGAAAACCTACACTCCTTATATGAATAATCATACAAAGACTATTATTATACCTCGCATCACAAGGCTCCAGATCATCCTATGCTTATCACTCACATACAGATCGTGTTGCCTTTACCAGTTGTGCAGATCGCGTTGTCTCTACCAGTTGTAATGAACCACCATCATTGTGTAGTTAATGCGCATGCAATACGCATATCAAAAAGTGGAAACTGCTTCGTTGTCGTATATTGAAAATAGAAGAAATTTTGAAATCATTGCAGCACGTGTCCCATTAATGTCTTAACCAAATCAACAAGCTCACCATCTTAACAAAGGCCTCGCCTTCATACATTTCAGCCATAGCATAGGCTTCAACTATAATAACAGGCTCGCCCTGTTAGCAAGGATCTCGCCTTCATGCATTTCAACCTTAACACAAGCTTCAACTAAATCAACTAACTCATCCTCTTAGTAAGGGTATTGCCTTCATGCATTTTAGCTTTAACACAGGCTTCAACCAGGTTCGCGAACATTGTGTCTTCTCCATCATGCAACATAACTCCTCAATTTTAAAGTTTATGCATTATATGAATAACCATACATGGACATTGGGGACTATTGAGCTAACATTATTTTTCTTTAAAAAAACATGAAGCCACTTTAATTGTATAAAGAACACCACTGTCCAGCAACTACACCTCAATTTAAAAGTCCACTCCTTATATGAATAATCATACAAAGACTATTATTATACCTCGCATCACAAGGCTCCAGATCATCCTATGCTTATCACTCACATACAGATCGTGTTGCCTTTACCAGTTGTGCAGATCGCGTTGTCTCTACCAGTTGTAATGAACCACCATCATTGTGTAGTTAATGCGCATGCAATACGCATATCAAAAAGTGGAAACTGCTTCGTTGTCGTATATTGAAAATAGAAGAAATTTTGAAATCATTGCAGCACGTGTCCCATTAATGTCTTAACCAAATCAACAAGCTCACCATCTTAACAAAGGCCTCGCCTTCATACATTTCAGCCATAGCATAGGCTTCAACTATAATAACAGGCTCGCCCTGTTAGCAAGGATCTCGCCTTCATGCATTTCAACCTTAACACAAGCTTCAACTAAATCAACTAACTCATCCTCTTAGTAAGGGTATTGCCTTCATGCATTTTAGCTTTAACACAGGCTTCAACCAGGTTCGCGAACATTGTGTCTTCTCCATCATGCAACATAACTCCTCAATTTTAAAGTTTATGCATTATATGAATAACCATACATGGACATTGGGGACTATTGAGCTAACATTATTTTTCTTTAAAAAAACATGAAGCCACTTTAATTGTATAAAGAACACCACTGTCCAGCAACTACACCTCAATTTAAAAGTCCACTCCTTATATGAATAATCATACAAAGACTATTATTATACCTCGCATCACAAGGCTCCAGATCATCCTATGCTTATCACTCACATACAGATCGTGTTGCCTTTACCAGTTGTGCAGATCGCGTTGTCTCTACCAGTTGTAATGAACCACCATCATTGTGTAGTTAATGCGCATGCAATACGCATATCAAAAAGTGGAAACTGCTTCGTTGTCGTATATTGAAAATAGAAGAAATTTTGAAATCATTGCAGCACGTGTCCCATTAATGTCTTAACCAAATCAACAAGCTCACCATCTTAACAAAGGCCTCGCCTTCATACATTTCAGCCATAGCATAGGCTTCAACTATAATAACAGGCTCGCCCTGTTAGCAAGGATCTCGCCTTCATGCATTTCAACCTTAACACAAGCTTCAACTAAATCAACTAACTCATCCTCTTAGTAAGGGTATTGCCTTCATGCATTTTAGCTTTAACACAGGCTTCAACCAGGTTCGCGAACATTGTGTCTTCTCCATCATGCAACATAACTCCTCAATTTTAAAGTTTATGCATTATATGAATAACCATACATGGACATTGGGGACTATTGAGCTAACATTATTTTTCTTTAAAAAAACATGAAGCCACTTTAATTGTATAAAGAACACCACTGTCCAGCAACTACACCTCAATTTAAAAGTCCACTCCTTATATGAATAATCATACAAAGACTATTATTATACCTCGCATCACAAGGCTCCAGATCATCCTATGCTTATCACTCACATACAGATCGTGTTGCCTTTACCAGTTGTGCAGATCGCGTTGTCTCTACCAGTTGTAATGAACCACCATCATTGTGTAGTTAATGCGCATGCAATACGCATATCAAAAAGTGGAAACTGCTTCGTTGTCGTATATTGAAAATAGAAGAAATTTTGAAATCATTGCAGCACGTGTCCCATTAATGTCTTAACCAAATCAACAAGCTCACCATCTTAACAAAGGCCTCGCCTTCATACATTTCAGCCATAGCATAGGCTTCAACTATAATAACAGGCTCGCCCTGTTAGCAAGGATCTCGCCTTCATGCATTTCAACCTTAACACAAGCTTCAACTAAATCAACTAACTCATCCTCTTAGTAAGGGTATTGCCTTCATGCATTTTAGCTTTAACACAGGCTTCAACCAGGTTCGCGAACATTGTGTCTTCTCCATCATGCAACATAACTCCTCAATTTTAAAGTTTATGCATTATATGAATAACCATACATGGACATTGGGGACTATTGAGCTAACATTATTTTTCTTTAAAAAAACATGAAGCCACTTTAATTGTATAAAGAACACCACTGTCCAGCAACTACACCTCAATTTAAAAGTCCACTCCTTATATGAATAATCATACAAAGACTATTATTATACCTCGCATCACAAGGCTCCAGATCATCCTATGCTTATCACTCACATACAGATCGTGTTGCCTTTACCAGTTGTGCAGATCGCGTTGTCTCTACCAGTTGTAATGAACCACCATCATTGTGTAGTTAATGCGCATGCAATACGCATATCAAAAAGTGGAAACTGCTTCGTTGTCGTATATTGAAAATAGAAGAAATTTTGAAATCATTGCAGCACGTGTCCCATTAATGTCTTAACCAAATCAACAAGCTCACCATCTTAACAAAGGCCTCGCCTTCATACATTTCAGCCATAGCATAGGCTTCAACTATAATAACAGGCTCGCCCTGTTAGCAAGGATCTCGCCTTCATGCATTTCAACCTTAACACAAGCTTCAACTAAATCAACTAACTCATCCTCTTAGTAAGGGTATTGCCTTCATGCATTTTAGCTTTAACACAGGCTTCAACCAGGTTCGCGAACATTGTGTCTTCTCCATCATGCAACATAACTCCTCAATTTTAAAGTTTATGCATTATATGAATAACCATACATGGACATTGGGGACTATTGAGCTAACATTATTTTTCTTTAAAAAAACATGAAGCCACTTTAATTGTATAAAGAACACCACTGTCCAGCAACTACACCTCAATTTAAAAGTCCACTCCTTATATGAATAATCATACAAAGACTATTATTATACCTCGCATCACAAGGCTCCAGATCATCCTATGCTTATCACTCACATACAGATCGTGTTGCCTTTACCAGTTGTGCAGATCGCGTTGTCTCTACCAGTTGTAATGAACCACCATCATTGTGTAGTTAATGCGCATGCAATACGCATATCAAAAAGTGGAAACTGCTTCGTTGTCGTATATTGAAAATAGAAGAAATTTTGAAATCATTGCAGCACGTGTCCCATTAATGTCTTAACCAAATCAACAAGCTCACCATCTTAACAAAGGCCTCGCCTTCATACATTTCAGCCATAGCATAGGCTTCAACTATAATAACAGGCTCGCCCTGTTAGCAAGGATCTCGCCTTCATGCATTTCAACCTTAACACAAGCTTCAACTAAATCAACTAACTCATCCTCTTAGTAAGGGTATTGCCTTCATGCATTTTAGCTTTAACACAGGCTTCAACCAGGTTCGCGAACATTGTGTCTTCTCCATCATGCAACATAACTCCTCAATTTTAAAGTTTATGCATTATATGAATAACCATACATGGACATTGGGGACTATTGAGCTAACATTATTTTTCTTTAAAAAAACATGAAGCCACTTTAATTGTATAAAGAACACCACTGTCCAGCAACTACACCTCAATTTAAAAGTCCACTCCTTATATGAATAATCATACAAAGACTATTATTATACCTCGCATCACAAGGCTCCAGATCATCCTATGCTTATCACTCACATACAGATCGTGTTGCCTTTACCAGTTGTGCAGATCGCGTTGTCTCTACCAGTTGTAATGAACCACCATCATTGTGTAGTTAATGCGCATGCAATACGCATATCAAAAAGTGGAAACTGCTTCGTTGTCGTATATTGAAAATAGAAGAAATTTTGAAATCATTGCAGCACGTGTCCCATTAATGTCTTAACCAAATCAACAAGCTCACCATCTTAACAAAGGCCTCGCCTTCATACATTTCAGCCATAGCATAGGCTTCAACTATAATAACAGGCTCGCCCTGTTAGCAAGGATCTCGCCTTCATGCATTTCAACCTTAACACAAGCTTCAACTAAATCAACTAACTCATCCTCTTAGTAAGGGTATTGCCTTCATGCATTTTAGCTTTAACACAGGCTTCAACCAGGTTCGCGAACATTGTGTCTTCTCCATCATGCAACATAACTCCTCAATTTTAAAGTTTATGCATTATATGAATAACCATACATGGACATTGGGGACTATTGAGCTAACATTATTTTTCTTTAAAAAAACATGAAGCCACTTTAATTGTATAAAGAACACCACTGTCCAGCAACTACACCTCAATTTAAAAGTCCACTCCTTATATGAATAATCATACAAAGACTATTATTATACCTCGCATCACAAGGCTCCAGATCATCCTATGCTTATCACTCACATACAGATCGTGTTGCCTTTACCAGTTGTGCAGATCGCGTTGTCTCTACCAGTTGTAATGAACCACCATCATTGTGTAGTTAATGCGCATGCAATACGCATATCAAAAAGTGGAAACTGCTTCGTTGTCGTATATTGAAAATAGAAGAAATTTTGAAATCATTGCAGCACGTGTCCCATTAATGTCTTAACCAAATCAACAAGCTCACCATCTTAACAAAGGCCTCGCCTTCATACATTTCAGCCATAGCATAGGCTTCAACTATAATAACAGGCTCGCCCTGTTAGCAAGGATCTCGCCTTCATGCATTTCAACCTTAACACAAGCTTCAACTAAATCAACTAACTCATCCTCTTAGTAAGGGTATTGCCTTCATGCATTTTAGCTTTAACACAGGCTTCAACCAGGTTCGCGAACATTGTGTCTTCTCCATCATGCAACATAACTCCTCAATTTTAAAGTTTATGCATTATATGAATAACCATACATGGACATTGGGGACTATTGAGCTAACATTATTTTTCTTTAAAAAAACATGAAGCCACTTTAATTGTATAAAGAACACCACTGTCCAGCAACTACACCTCAATTTAAAAGTCCACTCCTTATATGAATAATCATACAAAGACTATTATTATACCTCGCATCACAAGGCTCCAGATCATCCTATGCTTATCACTCACATACAGATCGTGTTGCCTTTACCAGTTGTGCAGATCGCGTTGTCTCTACCAGTTGTAATGAACCACCATCATTGTGTAGTTAATGCGCATGCAATACGCATATCAAAAAGTGGAAACTGCTTCGTTGTCGTATATTGAAAATAGAAGAAATTTTGAAATCATTGCAGCACGTGTCCCATTAATGTCTTAACCAAATCAACAAGCTCACCATCTTAACAAAGGCCTCGCCTTCATACATTTCAGCCATAGCATAGGCTTCAACTATAATAACAGGCTCGCCCTGTTAGCAAGGATCTCGCCTTCATGCATTTCAACCTTAACACAAGCTTCAACTAAATCAACTAACTCATCCTCTTAGTAAGGGTATTGCCTTCATGCATTTTAGCTTTAACACAGGCTTCAACCAGGTTCGCGAACATTGTGTCTTCTCCATCATGCAACATAACTCCTCAATTTTAAAGTTTATGCATTATATGAATAACCATACATGGACATTGGGGACTATTGAGCTAACATTATTTTTCTTTAAAAAAACATGAAGCCACTTTAATTGTATAAAGAACACCTCAATTTAAAAGTCCACTCCTTATATGAATAATCATACAAAGACTATTATTATACCTCGCATCACAAGGCTCCAGATCATCCTATGCTTATCACTCACATACAGATCGTGTTGCCTTTACCAGTTGTGCAGATCGCGTTGTCTCTACCAGTTGTAATGAACCACCATCATTGTGTAGTTAATGCGCATGCAATACGCATATCAAAAAGTGGAAACTGCTTCGTTGTCGTATATTGAAAATAGAAGAAATTTTGAAATCATTGCAGCACGTGTCCCATTAATGTCTTAACCAAATCAACAAGCTCACCATCTTAACAAAGGCCTCGCCTTCATACATTTCAGCCATAGCATAGGCTTCAACTATAATAACAGGCTCGCCCTGTTAGCAAGGATCTCGCCTTCATGCATTTCAACCTTAACACAAGCTTCAACTAAATCAACTAACTCATCCTCTTAGTAAGGGTATTGCCTTCATGCATTTTAGCTTTAACACAGGCTTCAACCAGGTTCGCGAACATTGTGTCTTCTCCATCATGCAACATAACTCCTCAATTTTAAAGTTTATGCATTATATGAATAACCATACATGGACATTGGGGACTATTGAGCTAACATTATTTTTCTTCACAAAAACGTAAAATAACTTCAATTAAATAAAGAACACCTCGCTCCAGTAAGTACACCTCAACTTAAAAGTCCACGTATTATATGAATAATCATACATGGACTTTGGAGACTGTTATTATACCTCGCATGACAATGCTCCAGAGATCCTACGTGGTAAGCAAACATTGGCCCACACTTCCTGTCACTCTGCCTAAAAGGCAGTTTCTCGTGAAAAGGCCTACCTTATGTGGGATACCGAACCCATTTGACCAAGTCGACCCCGTTTGAAATAGCAGAACCTTCATTGTGGGAGAGGCTGCAAAAGATATTTGATAGGAGATTTTCTATGTTATCCTTGGTATATGATTAATGTGACAACTCACTATTGCAGTATCCCTATCCTGCCGATCAAGGCAAGTCTAAACCCTATGCCAAGTATTATGGGCAACAAAATGGTATCGCACTCAATGTTAATGATTGATTGATATCTTTGATAAGAGACCTGAGTCGCACAGATGATGCCACAAACACTTTCATCCTACGGTTAGTATTCATCCTACTCAATTATAAAAGCTCATAAAATGTACTATACCAAAGGTAATGTGAGTTTAGACTCTCGAGATATAGCTTTTGATCTCTCGTTATTCTCTATATAGATCCCTAAAGCCAACTCCTTTTTTTTTTTTACATTGAAGGCTCCCATGCAAAGCCTTCTCATACTCATTTACTTATTACTCCAACTGACTTGACAGTCGAAGTGCGCGCGGCCACCATCGAAGGAAGCCACGTGTGGCTACTGATTTCTCCAAAAGTGCATAAATTAGGTTTGTGTGGATGTGAGAGACCTAGGAGTCTATTGGTCATATTAGGGGTACAAAATTCGAGGCCACACAGTTATAATTAATTGTTAACTTTAACTTTAACTTTAACTTAGATTTTAATCCACTTTTTAAGCTAAGCAAAACAAGGATTTAGTATAATTAGACAATTTAGGTAATTAATGGAACATTTTTTTTTTTTGGCCAATTAGGAGTTATGAATACTAAATTAAGGATTTAATGATAGTCTCTATGGAAACTATTGTTCAGACTTATACGTCGTTGATGGCGTTCTTTTTTTTTTTTTGGTTATATTCATAAACATTGCCTTGAAATAGTTTATATTGTATTTTAAAGTTGTGTACTGATTTGAAAATTTTACATAATTGCGAAATGATAATCTTAATTCACTGGTTGTCTGGTAAAGATTGATGTAGATTATGAAATTAGTGGGTTGCGTGGAATGTGTTAATAAAAATAGATAAAAATTTTAGACTCTTCAGAATGCGTTGACAAACTAATATTTGGCCAAATTTATTGTCGATTTTGTGACCCAAATTAAGGTGGATTTTTTTGAAAATAAATTGTTTCCTTATTTTTATGTGGAACAAAATTGTTTCCTTATATTTCACGTGATTTTTATGAAAACGTGTTATTTCCTTATTCCACATTATTTTCATCTTTATGCTATGTCGTGTACCTATAAATAGTGGACTCCTCTTTCAGTTTTGTTAAAGCAAGAATTGTTGACTTCTTGTATTTCTCTTAATATTGTTGATTAATAAAATGTCGTGCATCTACGATTAACTCTCTTTGTTAATTTCTTTACTTTTAAATCTGGTTTCTCTTTGCGATCTTTATTACTTCATATCGCGTCATTAATCTCATTCACTACAATCATCTCGGGTTCAGCAAGTGGTATCAAAGATTGGTTCTTGTTGTGGATTGGTTGAAGTTTTTCAAATATGGCTACTTTGAAGTCTGATATTCTACAGTTGGATAGAAATACAAGATTTTCTTTGTGGTAAGAAAAGACAAGAGCTATTTTGGTATAGTTGAATTTGGACGATGTGTTATTGGGCTTTGAGAAGATGTCAGCTAATTGGACAACGAAGGAGAAACAATGGAGGGATCGGAAGGCTTTGTCATTGATTCATCTTCATCTATCCAACACTATTATACAGAATGTCTTGAAGGAGAAAACAGCAGATGCTTTATCCTTAAAAACTGGAGCAGTTATGTATGACCAAGAATCTTACTAGTAAACTAGCTCTAAAGCAGAAGTTGTATTCCCATCGCATAGTGGAAAGAGGGTCATTGGAAGACCATATTGCCATTGTTCACGAAATAATTCTTTCGATTTAAAATTACCGCAAGTGTACGGTTCGTAACAAGCAATAAAGTGGATTTTTAAAATTCTGAATATCGTCCCTCAGAAATTGAGTAGTTCAATTCTATATAATATAGCCTTAACCGAGTCTAATTGAGTGAAACTATGATCTAAATGCAAAAAAACCCTAATTTCAATTAAAAAGCCCTAATTTTAACTAAAAATCCTAATTTCTCAATTAGAAACCCTAATTTCGAAATTTCTCTAATTAAACGACTTAAACACTCAAATAAATGAAATTAAGCAAGTTTAAAAGCTAATTTATTGAAATGAATCAATCTAAAGTCACTAGAATCACGAATCCCCAATTGAAGTTATAAAAACCCTAATTTCATAAAATTAATGATTCGATAAAAATTTGCCAATTCAATGTTCCTAATTCTATCCAATATACTCTCTCGATATATATTAGAACTATTCTTGCACACCACCAACCTATATCTCTATGGATGATGCAAACATACAAGAATTCATGTAGTTTTGTAAACAATTTAAGAATTACATAAAGTATAAGGGTATATCTCTATCCCCTATCGGACCCTATGTTAATTTACACCTTATCGAACCTATTCCATTTCTCTCGAATGTAAGAAAGAAGTCATCAATACTCACACAATCATTGGCCACTAATTGTGGAAGAAAATTAATGCATGTAAATCAATCAAATTATTCAACGAATCTTTATATTAAGTTCATGAAATATAGAATTAAAATAACAAACAACGGTTCATCGATCACCTAGTAATTGAAAACCTAGCCTAGAAGATTCATAATTACAGAAAACAAAACAAAATTAATGAATAGAAAGAATAACACCCGTATGAAAGTTCCTGAAATCTAAAATCTTGAATAAAACCTTGAAAACCCCTTTGAATCCTTGTGAAATCGGCTTCAAGTTCGTGCTCCTTGCCTCCAAAAGCTGTATCCTTCTTCTCCCTGGACGTTCTACCCTAATTTTGATGAATTTTGGCTTTTATATCATGTCCTTACGGAGCCCCGAAAGAGTTTCAATTAAAAACGGACTTTCAGATTTTTTTTCCAAAAATAAGGTCATGCGACCACATGGTTCAATTTTTCTCCTCAGTGAAAACCCTGCACCACCATGTGCAGCCGCATGGTGTTGTTGCATGCGGCCGCAAGGTTG
>NW_019264169.1:8937-12887 GCF_002742605.1 Olea europaea var. sylvestris | reverse complement strand
CTTTTCTGGTCGATCTCAATATAACATGTATAACATACCAAATCATATTTAATCCATATGCAATCTTTGAATTCGACATATATCACAGCAAAAGAATCTTTTTATATCAATCATGTAATTGAACAAATAATTCTTATAACCGTATGTAATATAATGGTATAAGTACTTTATCAATATTTGAAAATATATAAGTTTTTGCACTCATAGATCTATGGATAGCCATTTTATTATATTGACGAGCAATTTCAAACTTTCACGTCACTACTTGAAATGACGGTCTAATAACTCAAATTGAAACCTGACAAGTAAACTAATGCAAGTTCACCACTTAATTCCTCAACTTCTATATTTATTATTGCGTCTCTAAATCTCTAACTTTTCCTCTATTTATTTACCAACAAATCACCATACATGATCAAATCCATTAAATCACTATATTTTCTTAAAATCACTACCTTATACATATACAACCCCTATAAATGATTTAATCCAATACCTAGACTTCAATATTTATCCTTCAGTTTCATTCTAACTTGTATCTGAGAAGAGTATTGAACTTTGTCACTAGATTCTATATATGGAAAACTGTTTCCAAAACTTTTGACAAAAATGGCACTTTTCGAGTAGAATTTTAAAAGTAGCAGTGACATTATAATTTTGTAAGAAAATTGAAGAAAATGACTTAAAGATACCAAAATCAAACATATATCAATAAACATTAATTTTTGCTAAACGTCAATTTTGAAAAAAATTTCCATAGACAGAAAAATAATTCAACGTACTTACACTTTCCTCTATAAATCAATGGAAGGATTGAAGAAATGGAGAACCGAAGCTTGAAAACCCACTTCTTCTTTTTCTTCCTTTCTCTTCCTGTGTTTGTCCCCAAAAACGATAAGCATAAATTAATTGATATGCTTAAATTTAGTGGATGACTATGAATAATTGCAAGTCAAGTCCAATCTTTATATAACACGGCATTTTGTCTTTATATTTTCAATAGCATAAACTAATTCCCTAGATTCCTTTATTATATCATTGTTAACCCTCAGTTATTTGTAATTACAATTTAAGTCCCATGAAAATCATTTATTCAACCTGTCCTTAATTGACTTTGATTTTGACCAATTGAATTTTGGACTTTGACTAAATAATTTTATTCACTTTGACTATGAATGAATAGGTTATAAAAGTATCTACTGCACTATATAAGATAGATTCTCTATATCGATGATTCGTTAAGCAAGTCTGGAAAATTGGGTTCACAAAGGAAGAAGTGTATCTTTATAAGATATTCAGACCAATCCAAAGGGTATGTGTTCATAGTTGAAAATTAGGTTGAGACTGTAACTGAGGTAAAGTTATGTAATTTGACATGTCTTGAGAATGACTTTCCTAGCAAAGGAGAAATAAAAAAAGAGAACATTTGATAAATTTGATGATAGAGTTTTGTATGATGAATAAACTGGGGTGCAAAAGAAAAAGCTTCCATCTGTTAATCCAATTGGGAGCAATTTATCTCTAAGTGAGAGGGTCATATCGGAGTTTTAAATTTGTAAGAGTACTAGAAAAAATATGCTTTAATGTCATTCTGAGATTAAAGGGGAAGTTTTTCTAGTATCTCCAAAAGATGATGAAGAATCAAAATTAGTACAAGAAGCTATATAATGGTCTGCAAAGGAAAAGTAGAAGAATGCAATGGAAGAAGAGACGAAGTCTATGAAATCAAGTCAAGTCCGAGACTTGGTTGATCTTTCGACTGGTAGGAGAGTTATAGGGACCAAATGGGTTTCCAAGATAAAACAAAGAGTTGATGTGACTATAGACATGTATAAGGTTCTCTTGGTAACAAAGACTTGTACGTTTAGATTTAGAGTTACATTAACTGGACATGAAGACTGCTTTTCTCAATGGAGAATATATGAAGAAATCTACGCACAACAACCAGTAGATTTAATTAAAACAAGTCAAGAGCATAAAGTTTGTAAATTGAAAAGATCAATCTATGGTAATTTTATTTGAAAAGATCATACAATTTTGTCATGATCAACGAATTTATATGGAAAGGTCCAATAAGAAATTTGTAATTTTATCTCTGTATGTGGATGATATCTTATTGGCTATGAATGATGAGTATATTAAAACTATTAAGAAATAGTTGTCCTCAAATTTTGAAATGAAGGACATGGGAAAAGGAGATTAAACCTATCTCTAGAGATGCCATTGTAAATCATGTTATATGTTTGGGATTATATAGAATTTGAATTATGTACTATGTAAACTTTTAATATATCCATTAATGAAAAATGTTTGTGAGTTCACGTATTAAGAGTAACTTTTGTTATAATTATTAGATTACCGTTTAATATGCACACATAAAGTATGTCAACCTGGTTTAGTTGATTTACTTACATGAACAATCGCCTCAAATAATTTGAGATGTGCTGAGATGAGATATAGCAATCATGTTGTGTACATGATCTAGTCGCTTTGAAGAGCTACCAAGATAAGATTTCAAAAACTAATCAAAATATATTTTACTATTCATTAAACCTATTTAATAGCTAGATCAAGTTCTCAATTGAGATTTCCTAGATGAATAAATATATGGAGAACTCCTATTTTATCTAACACTCTAGCTAGTATTCATTGATTGGACAATCGTATTAACTATTTCAGTTTTGCAACATAATTGTGAATACAAATAAATGATAAAGTTGATTACGTTCTTTGTTTAATTAAGAGGGTCAGAAATACTCGAATTGGTGTTACGAAATATGTATGAGGTATAGCGAGAATTGTATTTCTTCTTGTAGAGTTGCTATATATCCCTAACACTTGTATAGTATTGTGTACTCTTAAAATAAATCGCCGATCGCACGATTTATTATCTGTATGAACTTGGAAATGTTAAAATAGATATAATTGATAAATTATATTAGACTGAAGTCAAACTTATCATATGCAAGTGGGCGATGTTGTAATAAACGGGTCCCCATGTGGGTTGATCAACTTGAATTGGATGGAAATGGGGTGGAAGAGTTTGAAATTGAATTTGAAACTCAACCTCCCACAACCCATAACTTCCATATACAACCTCCACCATACCCATATCATATAAAAACTACATTTAGAATTCGTGTGTGAAGAAAAGGATGAGAAGCACATAAAGGCTGTGCTTGATTTGGAAGTATAGCATCTTAAATTTGGTTTTTGGATTGTGGCTATTAAACTCCTTTCTGTGTGATCGAATTTCTAACCAGAAAGTAAGTACAAAGTAGGATAGGAAGGAAGCAAAACAAGGTAAGTCATTTAACCTCGTTTTTGTGATTTCAAGTAAGTTTCACTTGTTGGAATTTGGTTATAAGCATGCAAGTACATTTTACATACAAAAATAAGGGGTTTAATGAATTTTCTTAGCAATAGTTAAATATAATAATATATAGAATAATGCTTGCACTTGTGGTTAAGTTTGATCGGCAACTTGAGCAATTGGATGTAAAAACTGCCATTTTAAATGGTGAGCTTGAAGAAAATATTTATTTATTATTTTTTTTTTGTCAACTTGAAAGTTTTGTGAAGAAAAGTGAATCTGACTCTATTTGTCTTCTAAAGAAAACAATATGGTTTTAAAAAATCTACAGAAAATTGGTATAAAAGGTTTATTAGCTCATTTGTTCAATTAGTTGGCTTCAAAAGAAGTAATTATGGCGTTGTTTATGTTTCAAAACAAGTAGAAGAAACATGTTTTTTGTATTTTTGTATTTTTTTAATACTTGTTACTAAATGGTGACAATACATTATTTATGAGTCGTAATATGCATGAAATAAATGAAATTAAGAATAATTCAAATAATGAAATTGAGAAAAAAGGACATAGTTAATGCTAAAAAAAATACTTGGTATTGATATAATGAGGAATGGAATACACAATTTTTGTATTGAAACCA
>NW_019264169.1:0-706 GCF_002742605.1 Olea europaea var. sylvestris | reverse complement strand
TCAAGACAATTGAAGAAACATGAGCAGAACTACCCGACGCATGATTTAGAACTTGCGGCGGTAGTACACGCCTTGAAGATATGACGACACTTGTATGGAAGGAAGTGCAATATCTACACAGATCACAAGAGTCTCAAATATTTATTCACACAGAAGTAATTGAATATGCGACAAAGATGGTGGTTGGAATTGGTGAATGATTGCAATTGCATTATCCATTACCATCCAGGTAAGGCTAATGTTGTGGCAGACGCCTTAAGTAGAAAATCAATGGGACAGTTGGCGTCACTACCCACTTTTCAAATGGAGTTAGTCAAGGACTTGAAAAAGTTAAAGATCGAAGTGGTTATCATACCAGGACAAGTTACTGCTCGTCTAGCAACTTTGATAATTTGACCTACTCTTCGAGATCGAATTATAGAGACACAAGGTAATGACGCATTCTTGTTAAAGATCAAGAATGAAATTGGTACTGATAAGAGAAAGGATTTTGGAATAACTTCGGATCAGGCACTGATGTTTAAGGGAAGAATTTGTGTGCCTAAGGATGAAGCCTTGAGAAATGAGATACTGAAAGAGGCCCATTCCACCCCGTACACCGCACATTCTGGTGGTACAAAAAAGTATCGAGACCTCCGAGATACATTTTGGTGGAGAAATATGAAAAGAAGTATAGGGTTGTACGTGAAAAAGTGCATGGTATGTC
>NW_019264168.1:10708-12887 GCF_002742605.1 Olea europaea var. sylvestris | reverse complement strand
AACCATCCGAGCATCTAACTTCTAATACTGATCAACAAATATTAAGCAGAATATCTAAATTCTGCACTCAATTACAGGGAAGAAAGGAGGCAGCAACTTTGGGTGCCAGGGTTAGGAAACATGTTTGGGAAGTATTAATTAACTATTTAAGTTATAGATAGATAAAAATGAACGATAATTAATAAGTAAATAATAATTGTGATCCCTTAAAATGTTTTATAGCTAGCCCAGTAATACCAACGTATGCTTAATAAGCTAAATTATATGACTATCTCATTAATTTATTGGGCATGTCATATAATTGGCCATACATCCAATTTAGACAATTTAATCACCTTCTCATTTCAATTTTCAAACTCTCATCTTTTTATGGGTGATTCATAGGGTTCCATCCACAATGTCATTTAGTATAAGTATTATCTCGATCTAATCAAGATAAGGATAAATTATGTCAATTTTAATTTCTTCACTAATTCATATTAAATGTCCTTGATTGATAAAGTGATAAGGCAACACATGTGGAGGCTAAGTCATATGATATGACAAGACCTTTCATGCATGGTTAGCATGAAGTACAACCCTTTTATCAATAATCAAGACTATAAAAGACAAGTTATAATCTCTTGCTACCAAGAGTGATAAAGCTCTTATTGATTATCCATTGATCTTCAAGTGATTCATGTCACACTTAATTAGTGTCATATCGGTAACTATTAATTCAATTCGCATCCTATATATCAAAGTGGGACAATCCAAACATAAGATTCCACAATGATATCAAGTTGAATGATTAATTTCAAAACAATCAGTGAGAGATGATCTATAGACACTAAGATCCATGTCATATTGCTATAGTGGGTCATCCGATGAACTTGTTTAGATAACAAACATCAATATATTAACTCGGAGTGTTTTCATACTTTAATTTATGAGATCAGCTACTTTCTTTTTTATTGGGATTGGTGTCAGTAAGCTGTAGATGATATTGAGAAAGTCTAAGTTAGAGGAAAATGCATACCTAATTTATATACTTAGCTGCTAAAGGACATGGGGGTTTAAGTTCCTATAACATTTTACTAAACAGATAGTCCCAAGCTTCTTAAATCTATTGGAACGAGGAATACTAGGATTCCTTAGCTGATGCTTTGTTATTCGTTATGTCTGGGCCATCTTAAGTATTAAACCCCAATTCTAGAATTCAAAAGGATCTAATAAGTAAAGGTACATTGAATTCTAGAATTATAATGACGTATATAATCAATCATTAAGCAATTGCTTGTTGCATTTTTTTTACCGCAAGTGTATGATATCAGACAAGTAATATAATGGACCTTTGAGTTCAAATTTATCATTCCCATGAGTACTATATTTTAGCACTTGATCTAATTTCTTCTAATCTCCTATTTGATGAAAGCAAAAAAAGAATTATGTGTTGTAATTTTTAACCTAAATACTTAAAATAATGTGGATGCACCCAAAGATTGATTTCGAATTTGAATAATGAACAGATATTTGGGAAGAACAATTTCAACCATTGATCACCATTAAGTCTTAAATCAAGATTCAAAATTTATTGTAGTGTCCGATCAAATTCTTCTATTTTTTATTCAATTTACCCCTCTCAAGTTCTCATGGAGTCTATTTAACAAATTGAATTCCATATCTCTATGCTAATTGACCTCAGTTAAACAAAATATTGGCCATAAGAATTCATTTATGACCGCAATAATTAGTATATGTATCTCTATATGATATACTAATTTATTGAATTTTACTATATGGTTTAAATCTCAAACTTACCTCTTGATCGTAAAAGATTCACAAAATCATCAAATTAGTGATTAAGTAATTTAATGCATTAAAGTCATAGCAAAATCAGCACATATAAACTAAAAGAATAAAAATCTTGAATAAAAGAAATAAAGGGTCCCAAGTAGATTACATTGTTTGCCCTAACAAGAAATTTAGCTACTCATAAGGGAAAATGAAAAATAAGTGGTTGTTATTAAACGCATCACCAAATTTTGAATATAGATATAGAAAAAGAAATCGATCTTGTACCAAAATCTTCTTCATCTTTTAATTAATGCTTTAAAGGTAAATCTCTTGATGTTCTCCTCTCTTGAATTGCTTTCTTGAATCTATAATTTTATATTTTTCTCTATCAATGTGTAGAGCC
>NW_019264168.1:0-2802 GCF_002742605.1 Olea europaea var. sylvestris | reverse complement strand
TTTCATTAGCCTTCGCCTTCTTTAACTCTGAAAGGGCGAGTTTTGTCTCAGTACTTTTCAGCTGGTTGAGAAGCAATGCCTTTTCACTCATTGCCTTATCTAGGTCCTTGGAAATAGTAAAATTTTTGGCCTTAAATAACCAAAGCTCTTCTCTGAGGCGCAGAAGTTCAGCATCAAATCCAACGACATAAGCAACAGTGCTTTCTTTGGCCTCTTCCAAATCCTTGGTAACTCTTTTAACATTGATCACCAAAGAAGCCGCCCTAGCAGCAAAGACTTCAGAGCCTTTGCTAATCTCTTTATACCTTTTCTTTTCTTTCTCAGCCTCTCTCAACCTTTTCTAAAGAGTTTTACACCCCTTCTCCAAAGAATCGATTTTCTTCTCTAGTTTGTCAGCTTGCAAAATACAATCCTCATACTTTCTTTGTTGATCATGATGAAGAATGGCAGCTCGGGGAGAGATGAGTGTTAATCATATTTTTCCTTTGCTTGAGTGCCATATCCTCCGCAAACTTATATCAAATGGAGTTAAAATGTAGAAAAGTTGATATGTCAGCTCTGGAAACAAAGGTAAGAATAATTGATAAAGCCTTGGGGTCTAGCTCTTCATTAAGACGAGGAAAAATTATAGCCTTGGTGTTCGATATGTTTCAAATCTTTCTTTTCTCCTTGGGAGGATCATTTATCAAGTTTGACAATGGTTAAGCTGGGCAAAGATCCCTAAATTGAAGTGATGGGCGAACCTTAAGATGCCCTTTCTAGAGACACCTACTAAGAACTCGATTGAGAAAGAGATTATTGCTTATAACAAACACAATGATGATGATAGTATTGCAACATAATTAATGCTAGCAACTATGTCATCTGAATTGCAAAAACATCATGAAGGTATCGATGCTAACACAATAATTTTTCATTTCAAAGAGTTGTATGATGAACAGTCACGTATAAAAAGACATGAGATTTCTAAACAACGGTACCGATGCAAAATGGCAAAAGGATCTACAATCAGTGGTCATGTATTGATGACGATTGGCTATATTGAAAAGTTATCCTAATTGGGTTTATTGAAGGACCATGAACTAAGTGTGGACTAAGCTCTGTAATCTTTTCTAGATAGCTATTCACAGTTTATTATGGATTTCAAGATTAATAAGCTCTAATAATGGAGGCCAAAAGTACGCTTCATGTTCGAATATGAATTATTTTAATGTTAAGGATAATTATTTTTCATATAAATGAGAAAAGAATTTTCAAATTACATAGAGATGAATATTTGGGGTCAAATAATTTTGAATCATTTGACGAATGTAAATCATGCTTGCTGGACATGAAGACCATTTTTTTTACTGTAAAAGGAAAAAAGAGCTATACAATTATTGGGTCTAATAATTACTGATTTATGAGGACCTATGTTAATCACCGCTAAAGGTGGTTCCTATTACATTATCATATTTATTTGTGATCATTCAAGTATGTTTATGCATAATAGATGAAGTTTAAGCATGAAACCCTTGAAACGTTCAAGGAATTCAAGTTAGAAATGGAGAAACTGTTGGGGAAATTTACACCAATTACGTGCCTATTATATTCACAAAAGCATACTGGTTATTTGCGTAAAATCGATACGTAATTTCAACTTACCGAAATAGGATTTGAGAAGCAAAACATAAAAGTTATCGAATCTGAATACATGGATATGGATTCATCCTTTTCGATTCTTGAATGAAAGCAAATAATTCTTTTGATCGAACCTTGAAACATAAACATGTAAATAATGTTAATCATTCCCGAAATCAAAATATAATCAAAAGAAATCAGAAAACTGTAGGAAGAAAGATGCAAGTAATGAATTTTTGGTCGAGGCAAGTGTTTGACACTTGGTCCTTAAGATGAATTTGCCCCGCATCGGTGCTAATGATTTTTTGACAATCATCTCCCAAGATACAACGACCTCATCAAGCCATAGGAGCACTCCAAATGACTTCGACCAGAGAACTCGGACGGAATTTCCTCTCTACCAAGGAAATGCATGAAAATGTTATGAAATTAGAAATGAGAGAATTGCAAGAGGAGAATGGATGCTCAATGCAATTGGTGTACCCAAAATCATGTCCATAGAATTCTATTTATAGATGTAGAAAGGGGTGCAAATGAAGTAGTGTGGGCCAAAACATGCATCGTTTCGAAAGGTTGCAACACTTCATTTCTTCCAACTTTGGTCCACAATTTCTCATTCATCCGTAATTGGTTTCGAGATTCCAAATATACCACGGCGATCTACTCGACGAGTAGAATAAGTTGGTCTATTTACTTTTGTAATTTGACCATCGGATCAAGTTCGAATATTTGGTCGAAGTTGATACGTAGTCACACCTTTTCATTTTTCAATTTTTGGTTAATTATTTGAACCAATTCCTACAATCCCCCACATGAATGGAAATTGGGTACGCATCTGCAAATGAGATGATATGATGCAATGTAGAGAGGGTGCGAAAAAACATTGCATCAGTGAAGGTAGCTTCTGACCTTGAACCTCCCTTAGTGAAATACCATCGGACTTAATCGGCTAATTGGTGAAAGTGATGTCTTGAACCATTCAGCCTTTAGTGTAAGCCAAGACAACGCTACTCACACAATGTCTTCCCTAAACTGTTCATGGTTCTCATGACTTGGTTTATTTTGGCCCTGAACCCTTCTTGGTTCTGCAAGTGTTTAAAGAATTTAAGCCTTGAATAATTCTCATTGAAGCGGCCACACTTCACACTCACATAGGTGACCTCCTATTAAGAGTATTCTGCC
>NW_019264167.1:12076-12892 GCF_002742605.1 Olea europaea var. sylvestris | reverse complement strand
ACACACACAAACATATCTAAATTGTTTTAATTAAAGACATTAAAATCAATTAAAGAATGATTTTAGGAAAATGATTAATCCTGTGGGTATATATGTTAATGTACTAAATAAACTAGGAAAAATTATTAAATTCCCACAAAATGGGAGAAGAACAGAGGAAAATTTCCTTAATTGAGTTTTATTAATATATGAGCCACTTCTAATTATAGAAAGAAAGCTTTCACACACACACACGCAAGTACGTGGGCACACAAAATTAATCAATTAATTGTGAAATTTCAATTCTCCGATATGTGTTTATTACGATCCCGTTCAAATTGCAAATTATAGTCGTACTTTTTTAATACTTCTAATTTCGAAATTCAATTTATATATAAGATATGGGCCCAATATTCGTAACTTTAAGTCGGGGTTCAATATCACTATAGACGTGAATTATGATCATCTAAGTTCAAGTTTAAATTCTCCCGTCTCCTTACATACTTTAAAAATTCAAAATTTTAAGTATAAAATACGATTCATTGTGTCTCACCTTTTGAGATTTATCTCATTGTTTATAATATTCCCATTTTCTAGTAATTAAGGATCGAGGTTCTCGAGTTTGGGAAACTGGCCAGCAATAGTATAATAAATAGATTTCCAAATAATTTGTTAGACTTATTTTTTTTTGTAATGTTGGGATAAAGCTATTCTTTATGAAAGTTAAATTTTTATTTGACAATATGTGATTAACAATTCCAAGGGTAAGTTCGGGTCGTTACAATGACATCAAAGCAGGTCTACATTTTTGTAGACTCCACTTAATTTTTTTTTTTT
>NW_019264167.1:0-2330 GCF_002742605.1 Olea europaea var. sylvestris | reverse complement strand
AAAAAAAAAAAAAACTGTAGATAAATTAGGCCTCACGGGAACACAGTCCTGGCTCTACCACTGCTTGTAGCAGATACTAATTGACAAATATCAAAATTCTCAACACCATAAACTCAAAAAAAGCATGAAACCTACCATGGATCCATTAATTCCATAATTTAACCAAATATATATGAACTAATGCGTGCATACCTTGAATCAAGTGTCCATTTTTATCATTTAACCACCGAAACCCAACCAATTTAATTTACAAAAACATAGAATCAAGTCGAGAAAAGAATTCCAAATAATCAAAACAAGCACGACGAGGAAGAAGGCAACAAGAACTAACAAAATATAAGATGGACTCTACCCACATAATAAAATCTAGAAGTCCCAACAAATAAAATGCAAATAAAACGAGTAACTCAAATAAAAGTTTAAACCTAAAAATTAAAAACCACAGAAATAGTTCTTACCTGCTTCTCTGGTCAGACCCACGTTACTTTTACACAATCCCACGGAATCCTTAGCTTAGCAGCCGGAGATAAAGCTTGTCCGGCGGGGTTTTAACGTCCCGCTTACTATAGATTGCTGCGATAGACGTCGTTCGGTTCAAAGGTTTCCACCTCTTCAAGTCCTTACTGGCAAATACATGGAAATAACCTTTTCAAAAGGTTAGTTTCCCCAAATATTTTGCTTACCAAAAATGCCATCCATTTAATATTACATAATAAGTCATTATAATATAAAATTTTTCTATTTTAGTCCTTAAAAATTTGGACATTGTTTGAAACTTGATAATTTTTACATGATTTATTTGATTCATATTTTTATTTGATTTTTGTTCGCTTAAGTAGCATCCCTCTATTAGTATCAGAGCCATAGAGATCAAGAGAAAACATATAAAAATAGATTACCTAAAAGATATTACAAATAAATAAAATTAATCATTGAAAAGATAAAGAAAGACTCAAAAGTTTATGATTTTAGAAATTATTGGAACTTATAAAAATAGACTAAAGTATCAGGTAAAATATAATTCTAACATAGAAGGCTATATAGAAAAAGATAATATAGTTGGAACATATAGTAAAGATATAAAAGAAGTATTAGAAATTTTTAGAGTAATTAAAAATCTACCTTTCGTAGAACTAAAAGAAAAAATAATTAAAAATATATTATTTGAAGAATATAAGCATATATATATATGCCCCTGTTTGGCCCCCATTTTTGGTAATGAAAATGGGGAGAATAGTGTTTTGTTGAAAAAATGAGTGGTTGAAAAAGAAAGAAAAATCTTTCGATTTACGTGTAATATTATTTTATGGAAGATTGTGTAGTTAAAAGTGGGAGAGAGTAAAATATAATGTAATGTAATGTAATTTAATGGGAATCAAACAAGGGCTATATATTAGAAGAAGTCCAAAGTAAAACAGATTTCATAGTAATCTGAAAAAAAATATTTTATTATGGAAATAAAATAAGAAAAATAAATAATTATTATAAGTTGGAAGAAAAGAGAGGTAGTTATATATTTCTAAACCCTATTAACAACAGAATAAAAATAATGACACTAATAATAACTAGAGAATTACCTAAAGAAATAAAGGAACAAATATTAGAAAAATTAATAACAGAATCAATAAAAGATAGTATATATATGCGAAAATTATTGATATACATTTAGATGAAGAAATTAATTTATACTATAAAGAAATAAAGGTATGAGTAAAAGTGATAATACAAATAAAAAATTGAATAAATTAATTTTAAAAATGGATAAAATACAAGAAGAGATAAGAAATATAATGTTAATATCAGAATGAATGAGAATATCAAAAAATAAACAATTAACAAAATTAAAATTTGAAAGACTAAAACTTGAAAACAAATATTTTACTATAATAAAGAAAGAATTAGTAGATCCAGAAATAGTTGAGAGAAGATTTAGGAAAATAATAGATAAAAAAGAAGATAAAAGATGTATATTAACTTATGAGTTAGAAATAAGAAAAAGTTAAGATGTCAATAAGTGAATATATAGAAGAATTAAAATCATTAATAAAAATATTAATAAATGATATACAAGATTTGAGAAATGAAGTAAAAGAAACAAGAAGCGATATAAATATATTAAAAATTGAGATTAGAGAATTAAAAGAAAATAATAAAAATAAAGATAAGAAAATAGATAAAAAAAACTTATAGAAAAAGAAATTATTACGATAGGAAAGAAATATATAGAAAAGGAAAATATAGTAGTAGAAACAGGAAGCATGGATGATGAATTTAGAAAAAATATATTACCAAAGATATTAGAAGAAGAAGAAAAATCTAGAGAAAAATCA
>NW_019264166.1:0-12894 GCF_002742605.1 Olea europaea var. sylvestris | reverse complement strand
CGCTACATTTCCAAAAAGTTCTTATGGGCCCAAAACGGACACCGTGTGCAAAAGTTACGCTCAATTCTTCGTCCATCGACTCTGCAAGCGTTCTAAATATACAAGCGCTCATTCTTTCGAAGAATGGCTAAATCCCTCGTATGTCATGATGAAGTGGTGAGTTCAATCCAAAATGGTCGCTACACTTCCAAAAAGTTCTTATGGGCCCAAAACGGACACCGTGTGCAAAAGTTACGCTCAATTCTTCGTACGCCGACAATCCAAGCGTTCCAAATATGCAAGTGCTCATTTTTTTGAAAAATGGCCGGAATCCCTCCTACGTCACGACGATGTGGTGAGTTTCATCCAAAACGGTCGCTACATTTCCAAAAAGTTCTTATGGGCCTAAAACAGACACTGTGTGCAAAGGTTACGCTCAATTCTTCGTACTCCGACAATCCAAGTATTCCAAATATGCAAGTGCTCATTCTTTCGAAAAATGGCCGAAATCCCTCATACGTCACGTCGAAGTGGTGAGTTCAATCCAAAATTGTCGCTACATTTCCAAAAAGTTCGT
This sequence comes from Olea europaea var. sylvestris, assembly GCF_002742605.1. Lineage (NCBI taxonomy): Eukaryota > Viridiplantae > Streptophyta > Magnoliopsida > Lamiales > Oleaceae > Olea > Olea europaea. Next base: position 12,338 of record NW_019264166.1, on the reverse strand, counting down.
ATGGGCCCAAAGTCGAAGAATGGCCGAAATCCCTCATACGTCACGACGAAGTGGTGAGCTCAATCCAAAACGGTCGCTACATTTCCAAAAAGTTCTTATGGGCCCAAAGCCGAAGAAAGGCCGAAATACCTCATACGTCATGACGAAGTGGTGAGCTCAATCCCAAACGATCACTACATTTCCAAAAAGTTCTTATGGGCCCAAAGCGGACACCGTGTGCAAAAGTTACGCTCAATTCTTCGTACACCGACAATCCAAGCGTTCCAAATATGCAAGTGCTCATTCTTTCAAAAAATGGCCGAAATCCCTCGTACTTGACGACGAAGTGGTGAGTGCAATCCAAAACGGTCGCTACATTTCCAAAAAGTTCTTATGGGCCAAAAACGGACATCGTGTGCAAAAGTTACGCTCAATTCTTCGTCCGCCGACTCTCCAAGAGTTCTAAATATACAAGCGCTCATTCTTTTGAAGAATGGCCAAAATCCCTCATACGTCACGACGAAGTGGTGAGTTCAATCCAAAACAGTCGCTACATTTCAAAAAAGTTCTTATGGGCCCAAAACGGACACCGTGTGCAAAAGTTACGCTCAATTCTTCGTACGCCGACAATCCAACTGCTCCAAATGTGCAAGTGCTCATTCTTTCGAAAAATGGCCGAAATCCCTCCTACGTCACGATGAAGTGGTGAGTTCAATCCAAAACGGTTCCTACATTTCCAAAAAGTTCTTATGGGCCCAAAGCCGAAGAATGGCCGAAATCCATCATACATCACGACGAAGTGGTGAGCTCAATCCAAAACGGTCGCTAAATTTCCAAAAAGTTCTTATGGCCCAAAACGGACGCCGTGTGCAAAAGTTACGCTCAATTCTTCGTCCATCGACTCTCCAAGCGTTCTAAATATACAAGCGCTCATTCTTTCGAAGAATGGCCAAAATCCCTCGTATGTCATGACGAAGTGGTGAGTTCAATCCAAAACGGTCGCTACATTTCCAAAAAGTTCTTATGGGCCCAAAACGGACACCGTGTGCAAAAGTTACGCTCAATTCTTCGTACGCCGACAATCCAAGTGTTCCAAATATGCAACTGCTCATTTTTTCGAAAAATGGCCGGAATCCCTCCTACGTCACGACGATGTGGTGAGTTCTTTCCAAAATTGTCGCTACATTTCCAAAAAGTTCTTATGGGCCCAAAATAGGCACTGTGTGCAAAGGTTACGCTCAATTCTTCGTACTCCGACAATCCAAGTATTCCAAATATGCAAGTGCTCATTCTTTTGAAAAATGGCCGAAATCCCTCATACGTCACGTCGAAGTGGTGAGTTCAATCCAAAACTGTCGCTACATTTCCAAAAAGTTCTTATGGGCCCAAAGCCGAAGAAAGGCCGAAATCCCTCATACGTCATGACGAAGTGGTGAGCTCAATCCAAAACGGTCACTACATTTCCAAAAAGTTCTTATGGGCCCAAAGCCGAAGAAAGGCCGAAATCCCTCATACGTCATGACGAAGTGGTGAGCTCAATCCAAAACGGTCACTACATTTCCAAAAAGTTCTTATGGGCCCAAAGCGGACACCGTGTGCAAAAGTTATGCTCAATTGTTTGTACACAGACAATCCAAGCGTTCCAAATATGCAAGTGCTCATTCTTTCAAAAAATGGTCGAAATTCCTCGTACGTCACGACGAAGTGGTGAGTTCAATCCAAAACGGTCGCTACATTTCCAAAAAGTTCTTATGGGCCCAATGCGGACACCGTGTGCAAAAGTTATGCTCAATTGTTTGTACACAGACAATCCAAGCGTTCCAAATATGCAAGTGCTAATTCTTTCGAAAAAAGGCCAAAATCCCTCATACGTTACGAAGAAGTGGTGAGTTCAATCCAAAACAGTCGCTACATTTCCAAAAATTTCTCATGGGCCCAAAGCGGACATCGTGTGCAAAAGTTACGCTCAATTCTTCGTACGTCGACAATCCAAGCGTTCCAAATATGCAAGTGCTAATTCTTTCGAAAAAAGGCCAAAATCCCTCATACGTTACGAAGAAGTGGTGAGTTCAATCCAAAACAGTCGCTACATTTCCAAAAATTTCTCATGGGCCCAAAGCGGACATCGTGTGCAAAAGTTACGCTCAATTCTTCGTCCGCCGAGTCTCCAAGCATTCTAAATATACAAGCGCTCATTCTTTCGAAAAATGGCCGAAATCCCTCATACGTTACGACGAAGTGGTGAGTTCAATCCAAAACGGTCGCTACATTTCCAAAAATTTCTTATGGGCCCAAAGCGGACACCGTGTGCAAAAGTTACGCATAATTCTTCGTCCGCCGTCTCTCCAAGCGTTCCAAATATACAAGCGCTCGTTCTATCGAAGAATGGCCAAAATCCCTCATACATCACGACGAAGTGGTGAGTTTAATCCAAAAAAATCGCAACATTTCCAAAAAGTTCTTGGGGGCCCAAATCGGACACTGTGTGCAAAAGTTACGCTCAATTCCTCCTACGCCGACAATCCAAGCGTTCCAAATATGCAAGTGCTAATTCTTTCGAAAAAAGGCCAAAATCCCTCATACGTCACGAAGAAGTGGTGAGTTCAATCCAAAACAGTCGCTACATTTCCAAAAATTTCTCATGGGCCCAAAGCGGACATCGTGTGCAAAAGTTACGCTCAATTCTTCGTCCGCCGAGTCTCCAAGCATTCTAAATATACAAGCGCTCATTCTTTCGAAAAATGGCCGAAATCCCTCCTACGTCACGACGAAGTGGTGAGTTCAATCCAAAATGGTTACTACATTTCCAAAAAGTTCTTATGGGCCCAAAGCCGAAGAATGGCCGAAATCCATCATACATCACGACGAAGTGGTGAGCTCAATCCAAAACGGTCGCTACATTTTCAAAAAGTTCTTATGGGCCAAAATTGGACACCGTGTGTAAAAGTTACGCTCAATTCTTCGTACGCCGACAATCCAAGCTTTCCACATATGCAAGTGCTCATTTTTTCGAAAAATGCCCGAAATCCCTCGTACGTGACAACGAAGTGGTGAGTGCAACCCAAAACGGTCGCTACATTTCCAAAAAGTTCTTATGGGCCCAAAACGGACGCCGTGTGCAAAAGTTACGCTCAATTCTTCGTACGCCGACAATCCAAGTGTTCCAAATATGCAACTGCTCATTTTTTCAAAAAATGGCTAAAATCCCTCATACGTCACGACGAAGTTGTGAGTTCAATCCAAAAGGGTCGCTACATTTCCAAAAAGTACTTATGGGCCCAAAACGGACACCGTGTGCAAAAGTTATGCTCAATTCTTCGTACGCCGACAATCCAAGTGTTCCAAATATGCAACTGCTCATTTTTTCAAAAAATGGCCGGAATCCCTCCTACGTCACGACGATGTGGTGAGTTCCTTCCAAAATTGTCGCTACATTTCCAAAAAGTTCTTATGGGCCCAAAACAGGCACTATGTGCAAAGGTTACGCTCAATTCTTCGTACTCCGACAATCCAAGTATTCCAAATATGCAAGTGCTCATTTTTTCGAAAAATGGCCGAAATCCCTCATACGTCACGTCGAAGTGGTGAGTTCAATCCAAAACTGTCGCTACATTTCCAAAAAGTTCGTATGGGCCCAAAGTCGAAGAATGGCCGAAATCCCTCATACGTCACGACGAAGTGGTGAGCTCAGTCCAAAACGGTCGCTACATTTCCAAAAAGTTCTTATGGGCCCAAAACAGGCACTATGTGCAAAGGTTACGCTCAATTCTTCGTACTCCGACAATCCAAGTATTCTAAATATGCAAGTGCTCATTTTTTCGAAAAATGGCCGAAATCCCTCATACGTCACGTCGAAGAGGTGAGTTCAATCCAAAACTGTCGCTACATTTCCAAAAAGTTCGTATGGGCCCAAAGTCGAAGAATGGCCGAAATCCCTCATACGTCACGACGAAGTGGTGAGCTCAGTCCAAAACGGTCGCTACATTTCCAAAAAGTTCTTATGGGCCCAAAGCGGACACCGTGTGCAAAAGTTAGGCTCAATTCTTCGTCCGCCGACTCTCCAAGCGTTCTAAATATACAAGCGATCATTCTTTCCAAGAATGGCCAAAATCCCTCGTACGTCACTACGAAGTGGTAAGTTCAATCCAAAACGGTCGCTACATTTCCAAAAGGTACTTATGGGCCCAAAATGGACACCTTGTGCAAAAGTTACGCTCAATTCTTCGTACGTCGACAATCCAAGCGTTCCAAATATGCAAGTGCTAATTCTTTCGAAAAAAGGCTGAAATCCCTCATACGTCACGAAGAAGTGGTGAGTTCAATCCAAAACAGTCGCTACATTTCCAAAAATTTCTCATGGGCCCAAAGCGGACACCGTGTGCAAAAGTTACGCTCAATTCTTCGTCCGCCGAGTCTCCAAGCATTCTAAATATACAAGCGCTCATTCTTTCGAAAAATGGCCGAAATCCCTCATACGTTACGACGAAGTGGTGAGTTCAATCCAAAACGGTCGCTACATTTCCAAAAATTTCTTATGGGCCCAAAGCGGACACCGTGTGCAAAAGTTACGCATAATTCTTCGTCCGTCGTCTCTCCAAGCATTCCAAATATACAAGCGCTCGTTCTTTCGAAGAATGGCCAAAATCCCTCATACGTCATGACGAAGTGGTGAGTTTAATCCAAAAAAATCGCAACATTTCCAAAAAGTTCTTGGGGGCCCAAATCGGACACTGTGTGCAAAAGTTACGCTCAATTCCTCCTACGCTGGCAATCCAAGCGTTCCAAATATTCAAGTGCTCATTCTTTAGAGAAATGGCCAAAATCTCTCCTACCTCATGACGAAGTGGTGAGTTCAATCCGAAATGGTCGCTACATTTCCAAAAAGTTCTTATGGGCCCAAAACGGACACTGTGTACAAAAGGTACCCTCAATTCTTCCTACGCCGACAATCCAAGCATTCCAAATATGCAAGCGCTCAATCTTAAGAAAAATGGCCGAAAACCCTCGTACGTCACGACGAAGTGGTGAGTGCAATCCAAAACGGTCGCTACATTTCTAAAAAGTACTTATGGGTCCAAAACGGACACCGTGTGCAAAAGTTACGCTGAATTCTTCATACATCGACAATCCAAGCGTTCCAAATATGCAAGTGCTCATTCTTTCGAAAAAAGGCCGAAATCCCTCAGACGTCACGACGAAGTGGTGAGTTCAATACAAAACGGTCGCTACATTTCCAAAAAGTTCTCATGGGCCCAAAGCGGACACCGTGTGCAAAAGTTACGCTCAATTCTTCGTCCAACGAGTCTCCAAGCATTCTAAACATACAAGCGCTCATTCTTTCGAAAAATGGCTAAAATCCCTCATACATCACGACAAAGTGGTGAGTTCAATCGAAAACGGTCGCTACATCTCCAAAAAGTTCTTATGGGCCCAAAGCGGACACCGTGTGCAAAAGTTACGCACAATTCTTCGTCCGCCGACTCTCCAAGCGTTCCAAATATACAAGCGCTCGTTCTTTCGAAGAATGGCCAAAATCCCTCGTATGTCACGATGAAGTGGTGAGTTTAATCCAAAAAGGTCGCAACATTTCCAAAAAGTTCTTGTGGGCCCAAAACGGATACTGTGTACAAAAGTTACGCTCAATTCCTCCTACGCCGAAAATCCAAGCGTTCCAAATATGCAAGTGCTCATTCTTTCGAAAAATGGCCAAAATCCCTCCTACCTCATGACGAAGTGGTGAGTTCAATCCAAAACGGTCGCTACATTTCCAAAAAGTACTTATGGGCCCAAAACGGACACCGTGTGCAAAACTTACGCTCAATTCTTTGTACGCCGACTCTCCAAGCATTCCGAATATGCAAGCGCTCAATCTTTCGAAAAATGGCCAAAATCCCTCGTACGTCACGATGAAGTGGTGAGTTCAATCCAAAACGGTCGCTACATTTCCGAAAAGTACTTATGGGCCCAAAATGGACACCGTGTACAAAAGTTAAGCTCAATTTTTCGTATGCCGACTCTCCAAGCGTTCCAAATATGCTAGTGATCATTCTTTCAAAAAATTGGCTAAATCCCTCGTACGTCACGACGAAGTGGTGAGTTCAATCCAAAACGGTCGCTACATTTCCAAAAAGTACTTATGGGCCCAAAATGGACACCGTGTGTAAAAGTTACGCTCAATTCTTCGTACGCCGACAATCCAAGCATTCCGAATATGCAAGCGCTCAATCTTTCAAAAAATGGCCGAAAACCCTCGTACGTCACGACGAAGTGGTGAGTTCAATCCAAAACGATCGCTACATTTCCAAAAAGTACTTATGGGCACAAAACGGACACCGTGTTCAAAAGTTACGATCAATTCTTAGTACGCGGACTCTCCTAGCGTTCCAGATATGCAAGCGCTCATTCTTTCGAAAAATGGCCAAAATCCCTCGTACGTCATGATGTAGTGGTGAGTTCAATCCAAAACGGTCGCTACATTTCCAAAAAGTACTTGTGGGCGCAAAACGAACACCATGTGCAAAAGTTATGATCAATTTTTAGTACGCCGACTCTCCAAGCGTTCCAAATATGCCAGTGCTCATTCTTTCAAAATATGGCCAAAATCCCTCGTACGTCACGACGATGTGGTGAGTTCACTTCAAAACGGTCGCTACATTTCCAAAAACTACTTATGGGCCCAAAACGGACACCGTGTGCAAAAGTTATGATCAATTTTTAGTACGCCGACTCTCCAAGCGTTCCAAATATGCCAGTGCTCATTCTTTCGAAATATGGCCAAAATCCCTCGTACGTCACGACGATGTGGTGAGTTCACTTCAAAACGGTCGCTACATTTCCAAAAACTACTTATGGGCCCAAAACGGACACCGTGTGCAAAAGTTACGATCAATTCTTCGTCCGCCGACTCTCCAAGCGTTCCAAATATGCAAGTGCTCATTCTTTCGAAAAATGGCCGAAATCCCTCGTACGTCACGACGAAGTGGTGAGCTCAACCCAAAACTATCGCTACATTTCCAAAAAGTACTTATGGGCCCAAAACGGACACCGCGTCCAAAAGTTGAGCTCAATTCTTCGTCCGCCGACTCTCCAAGCGTTCCAAATATGCAAGTGCTCATTCTTTCGAAAAATGGCCAAAATCCCTCGTACGTCACGACGAAGTGGTGAGCTCAACCCAAAACGGTCGCCACATTTCCAAAAAGTACTTATGGGCCCTAAACAGACACCGTGTGCAACGGTTACGCTCAATTCTTCGTCCGCCGACTCTCCAAGCGTTCCAAATATGCAAGTGCTCATTCTTTCAAAAAATGGCCTAAATCCCTCGTACGTCACAATAAAGTGGTGAGTTCAATCCAAAACAGTCGCTACATTTCAAAAACGTACTTATGGGCCCAAAATGGACACCGTGTGCAAAAGTTTCGATCAATTCTTAGTACGCCGACTCTCCAGGCGTTCTAAATATGCAAGTGCTCATTCTTTCGAAAAATGGCCAAAATTCCTCGTACGTCACAACTTAGTGGTGACTTAAATCCAAAACGGTCGCTACATTTCCAAAAAGTACTTATGGGCCCAAAATGGACACCCTGTGCAAAAGTTACGATCAATTCTTAGTATGCCGACTTTCCAAGCGTTCCAAATATGCAAGTGCTCATTCTTTCGAAAAATGGCCAAAATTCCTCGTACGTCACGATGAAGTGGTGAGTTCACTCCAAAACGGTCCCTACATTTCCAAAAAGTACTTATGGGCCCAAAACGGACGCCGTGTGCAAAAGTTACGCTCAATTCTTCTTCCGTCGACTCTCTAAGCGTTCTAAATACGCAAGTGCTCATTCTTTCGAAAAATGGCTAAAATCCCTTGTACGTCACGATGAAGTGGTGTGTTCAATCCAAAACGGTCGCTACATTTTCGAAAAGTACTTATGGGCCCAAAACGGACACCGTGTACAAAAGTTAAGCTGAATTCTTCGTACGCCGACTCTCCAAGCGTTCCAAATATGCTAGTGCTCATTCTTTCAAAAAATGGGCTAAATCCCTCGGACGTCACGACGAAGTGGTGAGTTCAATCCAAAACGGTCGCTACATTTCCAAAAAGTACTTATGGGCCCAAAACGGACACCGTGTTCAAAAGTTACGATCAATTCTTAGTACGCCGACTCTCCTAGCGTTCCAGATATGCAAGTGCTCATTCTTTCGAAAAATGGCCAAAATCCCTCGTACGTCATGATGTAGTGGTGAGTTCAATCCAAAACGGTCGCTACGTTTCCAAAAAGAACTTGTGGGCGCAAAACGAACACCATGTGCAAAAGTTACGATCAATTTTTAGTACGCCGACTCTCCAAGCGTTCCAAATATGCCAGTGCTCATTCTTTCGAAATATGGCCAAAATCCCTCGTACGTCACGATGATGTGGTGAGATCACTTCAAAACGGTCGCTACATTTCCAAAAAGTACTTATGGGCCCAAAGCGGACACCGTGTGCAAAAGTTACGATCAATTCTTAGTACGCCGACTCTCCTAGCGTTCCAGATATGCAAGTGCTCATTCTTTCGAAAAATGGCCAAAATCCCTCGTACGTCATGATGTAGTGGTGAGTTCAATCTAAAACGGTCGCCACACTTCCAAAAAGTACTTGTGGGCGCAAAACGAACACCATGTGCAAAAGTTACGATCAATTTTTAGTACGCCGACTCTCCAAGCGTTCCAAATATGCAAGTGCTCATTCTTTTGAAAAATGGCCAAAATCCCTCGTACGTTACGACGAAGTGGTGAGTTCAATCCAAAACGGTCGCTACATTTCCAAAAAGTACTTATGGACCCAAAACGGATACCGTGTGCTAAAGTTACGCTCAATTCTTCGTATGCAGACTCTCCAAGCGATCCAAATATGCAAGTGCTCATTCTTTCGAAAAATGGCCAAGATCCCTCGTACGTTACGATGAAGTGGTGAGTTCAACCCAAAATGGTCGCCAAATTTCCAAAAAGTACTTATGGGCCCAAAACAGACACCGTGTGCAATGGTTACGCTCAATTCTTCGTCCGCCAACTCTCCAAGCGTTCCAAATATGCAAGTGCTCATTCTTTCGAAAAATGGACTAAATCCCTCGTACGTCACCATAAAGTGGTGAGTTCAATCCAAAACGGTCGCTACATTTTCAAAACGTACTTATGGGCCCAAAATGAACACCGTGTGCAAAAGTTTCGATCAATTCTTAGTACGCTGACTCTCCAAGCGTTCTAAATATGCAAGTGCTCATTCTTTCGAAAAATGGCCAAAATTCCACGTACGTCACAACGTAGTGGTGAGTTAAATCCAAAACGGTCGCTACATTTCCAAAAAGTACTTATGGGCCCAAAACGGACACCGTGTGCAAAAGTTACGCTCAATTCTTCGTCCGCCGACTCTCCAAGCGTTCTAAATGCGCAAGTGCTCATTCTTTCGAAAAATGGCTAAAATCCCTTGTACGTCATGACGAAGTGATGAGTTTAATCGAAAATGATCGCTACATTTCGAAAAGTACTTATGGGCCCAAAATGGACCCCGTGTGCAATAGTTACGCTCAATTCTTCGTCCGCCGACTCTCTAAGCGTTCTAAATACGCAAGTGCTCATTCTTTCGAAAAATGGCTAAAATCCCTTGTACGTCATGACGAAGTGATGAGTTTAATCGAAAATGGTCGCTACATTTCGAAAAGTACTTATGGGCCCAAAATGGACACCGTGTGCAATAGTTACGCTCAATTCTTCGTCCGTCCACTCTCCAAGCGTTCTAAATATGCAAGTGCTCATTCTTTCAAAATATGGCCAAAATCCCTCGTACGTCACGACGATGTGGTGAGTTCACTTCCAAACGGTCGCTACATTTCCAAAAAGTACTTATGGGCCAAAAATGGACACCGTGTGCAAAAGTTACGATCAATTCTTCGTCCGTCGACTCTCCAAGCGTTCTAAATATGCAAGTGCTCATTCTTTCGAAAAATGGCCAAAATCCTCGTACGTCATGACGAAGTGGTGAGTTCAATCCAAAACGGTCGCTACATTTCCAAAAAGTATTTATGGGCCCAAAACGGACACCGTGTTCAAAAGTTACGATCAATTCTTAGTACGCCGACTCTCCAAGCGTTCTAAACATTCAAGTGCTCATTCTTTCGAAAAATGGCCAAAATCCCTCGCACGTCACGATGAATTGGTGAGTTCAATCCAAAACGGTCGCTACATTTCCAAAAAGTAATTATGGGCCCAAAACGGACACCGTGTGCAAAAGTTAAGCTCAATTCTTCGTGCGTTGACTCTAAAAGCGTTCCAAAAATGCAAGTGCTCATTCTTTCGAAAAATGGCCAAAATCCCTCGTACATCACGATGAAGTGGTGGGTTCAATCCAAAATGGTCACTACATTTCCAAAAAGTACTTATGGGCCCAAAACGAACACCGTGTGCAAAAGTTACGCTCAATTCTTGTTACGTCGACTCTCCAAGCGTTTCAAATTTGCAATAGCACGTTCTTTTGAAAAATGGCCGAAATCCCTTATACGTTACGACGAAGTGGTGAGGTCAATCCAAAAGGGTCGCTACATTTCCAAAAAGTAATTATGGGCCCAAAACGGACACCGTATGCAAAAGTTACGCTCAATTCTTGTTACGTCGACTCTCCAAGCATTCCAAATATACAAGTGCTCGTTCTTTCGAAAAATGGTCGAAATCCCTCATACGTCACGACGAAGTGGTGAGTTCAATCCAAAAGGGTCGCTACATTTCCAAAAAGTACTTATGGGCCCAAAAAGGACATCGTGTGCAAAAGTTACGCTCAATTGTTCTTACGCCGACTCTCCAAGCGTTCCAAATATGCAAGTGCTCATTCTTTCGAAAAATGGCCGAAATCCCTCATACGTCACGACGAAGTGGTGAGCTCAATCCAAAAGGGTCGCTACATTTCCTAAAAGTACTTATGGTCCCAAAACGGACACCGTGTGCAAAAGTTACGCTCAATTCTTCTTACGCTGACTCTCCAAGCGTTCCAAATATGCAAGTGCTCATTCCTTCGAAAAATGGCCGAAATCCCTCATACGTCACGACGAAGTGTGAGTTCATTCCAAAAGGGTCGCTACATTTCCTGAAAGTACTTAGGGGCCCAAAACGGACACCGTGTGCAAAAGTTACGCTCAATTCTTGTTACGTCGACTCTCCAAGCGTTCCAAATATGCAAGTGCTCATTCTTTCGGTAAATGGCCGAAATCCCTCGTACGTCACGACGAAGTGGTGAGCTCAATCCAAAAGGGTCGCTACATTTCCAGAAAGTACTTATGGTCCCAAAACGGACACCGTGTGCAAAAGTTACGCTCAATTCTTATTACGCCGACTCTACTAGTGTTCCAAATATGCAAGTGCTCGTTCTTTTGAAAAATGGCCGAAATCCCTCATACGTCACGACGAAGTGGTGAGCTCAATCCAAAAGGGTCGCTACATTTCCAGAAACTACTTATGGGCCCAAAACGGACACCGTGTGCAAAAGTTACGCTCAATTCTTGTTACGTCGACTGTACAAGCGTTCCAAATATGCAAGTGCTCGTTCTTTCGAAAAATGGCCGAAATCCCTCATACGTCACGATGAAGTGGTGAGTTCAACCCAAAAGGGTCGCTAAATTTCTAAAAAGTACTTATGGGCCCAAAACGGACACCATGTGCAAAAGTTACGCTCAATTCTTGTTACGTCGACTCTCCAAGCGTTTCAAATTTGCAATAGCTCTTTCTTTCGAAAAATGGCCGAAATCCCTCATACGTCACGACGAAGTTGTGAGCTCAATCCAAAATGGTCGCTACATTTCCAAAAAGTACTTATGGGTCCACAACGGACACCGTGTGCAAAAGTTACGCTCAATTATTCTTACGCCGGCTCTCCAAGCGTTCCAAATATGCAAGTGCTCATTCTTTTGAAAAATGGCCCAAATCCTTCGTACGTCACGACGAAGTTGTGAGTTCAATCCAAAAGGGTCGCTACATTTCCAAAAAGTACTTATGGGCCCAAAACGGACACCGTGTACAAAAGTTACGCTCAATTCTTCTTACGCCGGCTCTCCAAGCGTTCCAAATATGCAAGTGCTCATTCTTTTGAAAAATGGCCCAAATCCTTCGTACGTCACGACGAAGTTGTGAGTTCAATCCAAAAGGGTCGCTACATTTCCAAAAAGTACTTATGGGCCCAAAACGGACACCGTGTACAAAAGTTACGCTCAATTCTTCTTACGCCGGCTCTCCAAGCGTTCCAAATATGCAAGTGCTCTTTCGTTCAAAAAATGGCCGAAATCCCTCATACGTCACGACGAAGTTGTGAGTTCAATCCAAAAGGGTCACTACATTTCCAAAAAGTA
>NW_019264165.1:11108-12896 GCF_002742605.1 Olea europaea var. sylvestris | reverse complement strand
GGCACTTGTCGCACTTCCGAACGTAATCTGCAGCATTTTTCTTTAAACTAGGCCAGTAGTACCCATACCTTATCAACTTACATACAAGAGCTTCGGCTCCTTGGTGATTTCCACAAATTCCTTCATGAACTTCAGTCAAGGCTTGCAGAGACTCGAATGGTTTGAGACATCTTAGGTAAGGGAGTGTAAAACTTCTGTGGAACGGGACTCCTTCGATTAGACAATATTTAGCAGCTCTATACCGAATGCTTCTAGCAAGCCGAGGGTCTGCAGGTAAGTTGCCATTACTTATGTAATCAACTATTAGGTCCATCTAGGAGGACTCATGATTGATGTCCATGACACTTCGCTTTTGAGCTATGCTGGGTTCTGCAACTATCTAGACGTGCACGGTTCTATCAAGCCCGTCCACACCTAGAAGACAAGTATGGATAATGCATCAGCTTTGATGTTATTAGCTTTGACCACTTTCAGGATTTCACAACTTATGAACTGCCTCTAAAGGTCATTTACTTTCAGACAATATAAGCTCATCTTCTCGTCTTTTCTTTCGAAAGACTCCTCGATTTGCCTGACCACTAGCTGTGATTCACTGAAAACTTTGACATCCTCCAACTCGAGACTTTTTGCAAGTTCCAGGGCTATGATAACGGCTTCATACTCTGCTTCATTGTTGGTGGCCTCAAATTCAAATCTGAACGCACATTGTATTTCTGTAGCCTTGTCTGGGCTGGTGATGACGACGCTGGCCCCAAGCCCAAGCTATTGGATGCTCCATCTACAAAGATCTCCCGTATTTTCAAGGTCGTGCTGGGGTCGTTAATCTGTGTTTTCGGGGTCTTCAGAGTGAGTTCTGCTATGAAGTCAGCCAAAGCTTGGGCCTTGATTGTAGGTCACGGCTTGAACTCTATGTCAAATTCACCAAGTTCAATTGCCCATCTCAACAGTCTTCCTGAAACATTCGGCTTTTGGAGTATGTGTCTAAGAGGTTGGTTGGTGAGTACCACAATTGGATGTGACTGAAAGTACGACCGCAACTTCCTGGCAGCTATTACCAAAGCAAGGGCCAGCTGTTCTACAAGTGTGTACCGTGTTTCTGTATCAAGGAGTACTTTACTCACATAATAGACGGGCTGCTGAACTCTTTCCTTCTCCTTTACCAAGACTCTGCTTACTGCATTCTGGGAAACGGCCAAGTATAATAGCAACGCGTCACCGAGTTCGGGTTTGGTAAGGACTGGAGGTGTTGCTAGTGTATGTTTGAGCTCCTGAAAAACTAAGTTGCATTCCTCATTCCAGTCAAAGCTTTTATTTTCCCTAAGTAGTTTGAAGAAGGGGAAACACCTGTCCGCTGCCCGGCAAACAAATCTATTTAGTGGTGCTATGCGGCCTATCAATCTCTGAAAGTCCCTTTTGCATTTAGGGGCCTCCATATTTATCAGAGCTTGGATTTTATCAGGGTTTGCCTCTATTCCTCTGTGCGTGATCATAAAACCTAAGAACTTTTCAGATGCCACCCCAAACGCACACTTTGCATGGTTGAGCTTCATGCTGTATCTTCGTAACGTGGCAAACACTTCCTCAAGATCAGAGACATGGCTATTCACTTGTTTGCTTTTAACCACCATATCATCCATATATGCTTCGATCGTTTTCCCAATTAATTCGGCGAAGATCTTGTTTACCAACCTTTGATACGTCGCTCCAGCATTCTTTAGTCCAAAGGGCATGACCCTGTAACAATAGATGGCTGAATCTTCCATGAATGAGGTCTTCTCTTGGTCTTCC
>NW_019264165.1:0-1057 GCF_002742605.1 Olea europaea var. sylvestris | reverse complement strand
TGAAGTGAACGATTGTGAAGAAGAATTCCACTGAAGGCTAAACAATTGCCAGCAATAGTTTAGCCATTGTATCTAAACTGCTCAGAATGATGAAATGAAAACCGGCAGAGCAGCAAAATCCACCCAAGGTCCTAAACTCCATTTGAAACCGGCTGAAAAGGGCAAACAATAAACCCTTAAATTTCAATACTTCAATTCCAAGCAGAAGTAGCTGGTCAGCAAGACGATTGGAGTTGCTGGAGTCTGTGGACTGTGCGTCGCTCTCAGTATTCAATCTCACACAGTTCAGGTCTTCTTGTTTATTTATTCAAAGCAATTTTGTGATCCATTTTTCGAATATATTCTATATTGCTTGTGGGTTATTTTTTTTAAATTAGAAAGAAATGGTTGATGATGTGAAAATGTTGTTGTCTGTGAAAATATATTAAAACCCCTATATCTATGGAGGAGTTTTGGTGATTGAATTTGGAAATCCAGGCTTTTCTTTCCAGGAAAATGGAACATAGCCTTGTGAATGAAAATTTATGTGACTCATTGCCCTAGAATTTAAGGGTAATCCTTCTTTTAACTTTTTTTAAATACCCACATCTATTATCGATACTGGTATACTTGAATTATGAGAAAAAACTTCATGTCATCAAAAAAAATTCTGGAAAGTATGTTTTAGAAAAGCTAAACAAATATATAATAATGATCTCGCATGTATTTAATTTTCTTAGGCTGCAAAATTTGGCCTCTCTGAGAACAAAATTCTGTTTTCGCCACTGGTATCTGAGATGGTTATATGGCAGAATGAAGACTTCAAACGAGTGCAATATCATTTAATTTTTACTTACCATGAATTTTGGGAGGAAGACTCCCAAGAGTAAGATGCTTGAAATTTACGGATTTTATCTAAAACTTGCCTATGTACTCAGAAAAAATAGGTTCTGCGGTGCTTATAATAATTCCACATGCTACCTATCAAAAATGTATTTAAGTAGATAATTTGATCAAATTAACAGAGACTACATTTACAGCTTAAATTAACAGAGAATACTCAATATATATGTTGTCA
>NW_019264164.1:0-12899 GCF_002742605.1 Olea europaea var. sylvestris | reverse complement strand
TATGAGGGATTTCGTCCATTTTTTGAAAGAATGAGCACTTGCATATTTGGAACGCTTGGAAAGTCAGCGTACGAAGAATCGATTGTAACTTTGGCACACGGTGTCCATTTTGGGCCCATAAGTACTTATTGGAAATGCAGCGACCGTTTTGGATTGAACTCACCACTTCTTCATGACGTAAGAGGGATTTCGGCCATTTTTTGAAAGAATGAGCACTTGCATCTTTGGAGCCTTTGGATTGTCTGCATTCGAAGAATCGAGCGTAACTTTTGAAAACGGCCCCCTTTTTGGGCCCATTAGTACTTTTCAGAAATGTAGCGACCGTTTTGGATTAAACTCACGACTTCATCATGACGTACGAGGGATTTAAGGCATTTTTAGAAAGAATGAGCACTTGCATATTTGGAATGCTTGGAGAGTCGACGTATGAAGAATTGAGCTTAACTTTTGCACACGGTGTCCGTTTTAGGCCCATAAGTACTTTTTCAAAATGTAGAGACCATTTTGGATTGAACTCATGACTTCATCGTGATGTACGAGGGATTTCGGCCATTTTTAGAAAGAATGAGCACTAGCATATTTGGAACGCTTGGAGAGTCGGCGTACGAAGAATTGAGTGTAACTTTTGCACACGGTGTTCGTTTCGGGCCCATAAGTACTTTTTGGAAATGTAGCGACCATTTTTGATTGAACTCATGACTTCATCATGACGTACGAAGGATTTCAGCCATTTTTCAAAAGAATGAGCTCTTTTAAATTGGGAATGCTCGGATTGTCGGCGTACGAAGAATTGAGCGTAACTTTTGCAAACGGCGTCTGTTTTGGGCCCATAAGTACTTTTTGGAAATGCGACGACCGTTTTGGATTGAACTCACCACTTCATCATGACGTACGAGGGATTTCGGCCATTTTTCAAAAGAATGAGCTCTTTTAAATTGGGAATGCTCGGATTGTCGGCGTACGAAGAATTGAGCGTAACTTTTGGAAACGGCGTCCATTTTGGGCCCACAAGTACTTTTCGAAAATGTAGCGACCGTTTTGGATTTAAGTCATGTCTTCATCATGGCGTACGAGGGATTTTGGCCATTTTTCGAAAGAATGAGCGCTTGCATATTTGGAGCGCTTGGAGAGTCGGCGTACGAAGAATTGAGCGTAACTTCTGTACACGGCGTCCATTTTGGGCCCATAAGTACTTTTTGGAAATGTAGCGACCGTTTTGGATTGAACTCACCACTTTGTCATACGTATGAGGGATTTTGGCCATTTTTCAAAAGAATGAGCACTTGAATATTTGGAACGCTTGGAGAGTCGGCGTACGAAGAGTTGAGCGTAACTTTTGCACACGTTGTCCGTTTTGGACCCATAAGAACATTTTGGAAATTTACCGACCGTTTAGGATTGAACTCACCAGTTCGTCGTGACGAATAAGGGATTTCGGCCATTTTTCGAAAGAATGAGCACTTGCATATTTAGAACGCTTGGATTGTAGCGTATGAGGAATTGAGCATAACTTTTGTACACGGTGTCCATTTTGGGCCCGTAAGTAGTTTTTGGAAATGTAGCGACCGTTTTGGATTGAACTCACCTCTTCGTCATGAAGTATGAGGGATTTTGGCCATTTTTCGAAAGAATGAGCACTTGTATATTCAGAACGCTTGGAGAGCCGGCGTTCGAAGAATTGAGCGTAACTTTTGCAAACGGCGTCTGTTTTGGGCCCATAAGTACTTTGCAGAAATGTAGCGACTGTTTTGGATTGAAGTCATGACTTCCTCGTGACCAACGAGGGATTTCGGCCATTTTTCTAAAGAATGAGCACTTGCATATTTGGAACGCTTGGAGAGTCGGCGTAAGAAGAATTGAGCATAACTTTTGCATGCGTTGTCCTTTCTGGGCCCATAAGTACTTTTTGGAAATGTAGCTACCGTTTTGGATTCAACTCACAACTTCGTCGTGATGTATGAGAGATTTCGGCCATTTTTCGAAAGAATGAGCACTTTCAAATTTGGAATGCTGGGATTGTCGACGTACGTAGAATTGAGCGTAACTTTTGTACACGGTGTCCGTTTTGGGCCCATAAGTACCTTTTGGAAATACAGCGACCGTTTTGGATTGAACTCACCACTTCGTAGTGACGCACGAGGGATTTCGGCCATTTTTCAAAAGAATGAGCACCTTCAAATTTGGAATACTCGGATTGTCGGCGTTCGAAGAGTTGTGTGCAACTTTTTCAAACGACGCCCATTTTGCGCCCATAAGCACTTTTCGGAAATGTAGCGACCATTTTAGATTTAAGTCATGACTTCATCGTGGCGTACGAGGGATTTTGGCCATTTATCGAAAGAATGAGCACTTGCATATTTAGAACGCTTGGAGAGTCGACGTACCAAGAGTTGAGCTTAACTTTTGCACACGGTGTCCGCTTTGGGCCCATAAGAACTTTTTGGAAATGTAACGACAGTTTTGGAATG
This sequence comes from Olea europaea var. sylvestris, assembly GCF_002742605.1. Classification (NCBI taxonomy): domain Eukaryota; kingdom Viridiplantae; phylum Streptophyta; class Magnoliopsida; order Lamiales; family Oleaceae; genus Olea; species Olea europaea. The sequence goes on along the minus strand of NW_019264164.1, from coordinate 10,431 downwards.
AACTCACCAGTTCGTTGTGACGTATGAGGGATTTCGGCCATTTTTCGAAAGAATGAGCACTTGCATATTTAGAACGCTTGGATTGTCGGCGTACGAAGAATTCAGCGTAACTTTTGCACACGATGTCCGTTTTAGGCCCATAAGTACTTTTTGGAAATGTAGCGACCGTTTTGGATTGAACTCACCACTTTGTCGTACGTATGAGGGATTTTGGCCATTTTTCGAAAGAATGAGCACTTGTATATTTAGAAGGCTTGGAGAGTCAGCGTTCGAAGAATTGAGCGTAACTTTTGAAAACGGCGTCCGTTTTGGGCCCATATGTACTCTTTGGAAATGTAGCGACCGTTTTGGATTGAACTCACAACTTCATCGTGATGTACGAGGGATTTCGGCCATTTTTCGAAAGAATGAGCACTTTCAAATTTGGAATGCTCGGATTGTCGGCGTATGAAGAATTAAGCGTAACTTTTGCACACAGTGTCCGTTTTGGGCCCATAAGTACTTTTTGGAAATATAGCTACCATTTTGGATTGAACTCACCACTTCGTCGTGACGTATGAGGGATTTTGGCCATTTTTCGAAAGAATGAGCACTTGCATAATTGGAACGCTTGGATTGCCGGCTTAAGAAGAATTGGATGTAACATTTCCACACGGTGTCCGTTTTGGGCCCATAAGTACTTTTTGGAAATGTGGCGACCGTTTTGGATTGAACTCAGCACTTCGTCGTGATGTAAGAGGGATTTCGGCCATTTTTCGAAAGAATGAGCACTTGCATATTTGGAGCGCTTGGATTGTCCGCGTTCGAAGAATCGAGCGTAACTTTTGAAAGCGACGTCCGTTTTGGGCCCATAAGTACTTTTCAAAAATGTAGCGGCCGTTTTGGATTGAACTCACGACTTCATCATGACGTACAAGGGATTTCAGCCATTTTTAGAAAGAATGAGCACTTGCATATTTGGAACGCTTGGAGAGTCGGCGTACGAAGAATTGAGCGTAACTTTTGCACACGGCAATCGTTTTGGGCCCATAAGTACTTTTTGGAAATGCAACGATCGTTTTGGATTGAACTCACCACTTCGTCGTGACCTATGAGGGATTTCGACCATTTTTCGAAAGAATGAGCACTTTCAAATTTGGAATGCTCGGATTGTCGACGTACGAAGAATTGAACGTAACTTTTGCACACGTTGACCGTTTTGGGCCCATAAGTACTTTTTGGAAATGTAGCGACCGTTTTGGATTGAACTCACGACTTCATCGTGACGTATGAGGGATTTTAGCCATTTTTAGAAAGGATGAGCACTTGCATATTTGGAACGTTTGGATAGTCGGCGTACGAAGAATTGAGCGAACGTTTCCAGACGGTGTCCGTTTTGGGCCCATAAGTACTTTTCGGAAATGTAGCGACCGTTTGGATTGAAGTCATGACTTCGTCGTGACGTACGAGGGATTTCGGCCATTTTTCGAAAGAATGAGCCCTTGCATATTTGGAACGCTTGGAGAGTCGGCGTAAGAAAAATTGAGCGTAACTTTTGCACGCGTTGTCCTTTTTGGGCCATAAGTACTTTTTGAAAATGTAGCGAACGTTTTGGATTGAACTCACAACTTCATCGTGGTGTACGAGGGATTTCGGCCATTTTTCGAAAGATTGAGCACTTTCAAATTCGGAATGCTCGGATTGTCGGCGTACGAAGAATTGAGCGTAACTTTTGCACACGGTGGCCGTTTTGGGCCCGTAAGTACTTTTTGAAAATGTAGCGACCGTTTTGGATTGAACTCACCACTTCGTCGTGACGTATGAGGATTTTGGCCATTTTTCGAAAGAATGAGCACTTGCATAATTGGAACGCTTGGATTGTCGGCGTAAGAAGAATTGAGCGTAACATTTGCACATGGTGTTCGTTTTGGGCCCATAATTACTTTTTGGAAATGTAGTGACCATTTTGGATTGAACTCAGCACTTCGTCGTGACACAAGAGGGATTTCAGCCATTTTTCGAAAGAATGAGCACTTGCATATTTGGAGCGCTTGGATTGTCCGCATTCGAAGAATCGAGCTTAACTTTTGAAAATGGCGTCCGTTTTGGGCCTATAAGTACTTTTCAGAAATGTAGCGACCATTTTGGATTGAACTCACAACTTCATCGTGACATACGAGGGATTTCAGCCATTTTTAGAAAGAATGAGCACTTGCATATTTGGAACGCTTGGAGAGTCGGCATACGAAGAATTGAGCGTAACTTTTGCACATGATATCCGTTTTGGGCCCATAATTACTTTTTGGAAATGCAACGACCGTTTTGGATTGAACTCACCACTTCATCGTGACGTATGAGAGGTTTCGGCCATTTTTCGAAGGAATGAGCACTTGCATATTTGGAACACTTGGAGTGTCGGCGTATGAAGAACTGAGCGTAACTTTTGCATACAATGTCCGTTTTGGGCCCATAAGTACTTTTTGGAAATGTAGCGACCATTTTGATTGAAGTCATGACTTCAACATGGCGTACGAGGGATTTTTACCATTTTTCAAAAGAATGAGCACGTGCTTATTTGGAACGCTTGGAGAGTCGGCGTATGAAGAGTTGAGCGTAACTTTTGCACATGGTGTCCGTTTCGGGCCCATAAGAACTTTTTGGAAATGTAACGACCATTTTGGATTGAGCTCACCAGTTCATCGTGACGTATGAGGGATTTCGGCCATTTTTCGAAAGAATGAGCACTTGCATATTTAGAACGCTTGGATTGTTGGCGTACGAAGAATTGAGCTTAACATTTACATACGGTGTCCGTTTGGGGTCCATAAGTACTTTTTGGAAATGTAACGACATTTTGGATTGAACTCACGACTTCATCGTCACGTACGAGGGATTTCAGCCATTTTTAGAAAGGGTGAGTACTTGCATTTTTGGAACGCTTGGATAGTCAGCATACGAAGAACTGAGCGACCTTTTCCACACGGTGTCCATTTTGGGCCCATTTGTACTTTTTGGAAATGCAGCGAACGTTGTGGATTCAACTCACCACTTTGTCGTGACATACGAGGGATTTCGGCTAGTTTTCAAAAGAATGAGCACTTTCAAATTTGGAATGCTCCGATTGTCGGCGTTCGAAGAATTGTGTGTAACTTTTGCAAACGGCGTCCATTTTGGGCACATAAGTACTTTTCAGAAATGTAGCGACTTTTTTGGATTGAAGTCATGACTTCATCGTGGTGTACGAGGGATTTTTGCCATTTTTCGAAAGAATGAGCACTTGCATATTTGGAATGCTTGGAGAGTCGGCGTACGAAGAGTTGAGAGTAACTTTTGCACACGGTGTCCGTTTTGGGCCCATAAGAATTTTTGGAAATGTAACGACTGTTTTGGATTAAACTCACTAGTTCGTCGTGAGGTATGAGGGATTTCGGCCATTTTTCGAAAGAATGAGCACTTGTATATTTAGAATGCTTGGAGAGTCGGTGTTCGAAGAATTGAGCGTAACTTTTGCAAGCGGCGTCCATTTTGGGCCCATAAGTACTTTACAGAGATGTAGCGACCGTTTTGGATTGAAGTCATGACTTCGTCGTGTCGTACGAGGGATTTATGCAATTTTTTGACAGAATGAGCACTTGCATATTTGGAACACTTGGAGAATCGACGTAAGAAGAATTGAGCGTAACTTTTGCACACGTTGTCCTTTTTGGGCCCATAAGTACTTTTTGGAAATGTAGCGACCATTTTGAATTGAACTCACAACTTCATCGTAATGTACGAGGGATTTTGGCCATTTTTCGAAAGAATGAGCACTTTCGAATTTGGAATGCTCGGATTGTCGGCGTACGAAGAATTGAGCGTAACTTTTGCACACGGTATCCGTTTTGGGCCCATAAGTACTTTTTGGAAATGTAGCGATCGTTTTGGGTAGAACTCACCACTTCATCGTGACGTATGAGGGATTTTGGCCATTTTTCGAAAGAATGAGCACTTGCAAAATTGGAACGCTTGAATTGTCGGCGTAAGAAGAATTGAGCGTAACATTTGCACACGGTGTCCGTTTTGGGCCCATAATTACTTTTTGGAAATGTAGTGACCGTTTAGGATTGAACTCAGCACTTCGTCGTGACGTAAGAGGGATTTCGGCCATTTTTGGAAAGAATGAGCACTTCCATATTTGGCGCGCTTGGATTGTCCGCGTTCGAAGAATCGAGCGTAACTTTTGAAAATGGCGTCCGTTTTGGGCCCTTAAGTACTTTTTAGAAATGTAGCAACCTTTTTGGATTGAACTCACGACTTCATCATGACGTACGAGGGATTTCAGCCATTTTTAGAAAGAATGAGCACTTGCATATTTGGAATGCTTGGAGAGTCAGCGTACGAAGAATTGAGCATAACTTTTGCACACGGTATCCGTTTTTGGCCCAGAAGTACTTTTTGGAAAATCAACGTCCGTTTTGGATTGAACTCACCATTCATCGTGACGTATGAGGGATTTCGGCCATTTTTCGAAAGAATGAGCACTTGCATATTTGGAATGCTTGGAGAGTCGGCGTAAGAAGAATTGAGCGTAACTTTTGCACGCGATGTCTTTTTTGGGCCCATAAGTACTTTTTGGAAATGTAGCGATCGTTTTAGATTGAACTCACCACTTCGTCGTGACGTATGAGGGATTTTGGCCCTTTGTCGAAAGAATGAGCACTTTCAAATTTGGAATGCTCGGATTGCCGGCGAACGACGAATTGAGCGTAACTTTTGCACATGATGTCTGTTTTGGGCCCATAAGTACTTTTTGGAAATGTAGCGACCATTTTGAATTGAACTCACCACTTCGTCGTGATGTATGAGGGCTTTCAGCCATTTTTTGAAAGAATGATCACTTGCATCTTTGGAACGCTTGGAGGGCCGGCGTACGAGGAATTGAGCGTAACTTTTGCACACGGTGTCCGTTTTGGGCCCATAAGTACTTTTTGGAAATGCAGCGACCGTTTTGGATTGAACTCACCACTTCATCGTGACGTACTAGGGATTTCAGCAATTTTTCAAAAGAATGAGCACTTTCAAATTTGGTATGCTCGAATTGTCGGCGTTCGAAGAATTGTGCGTAACTTTTGCAAACGGCGTCCATTTTGGGCCCATAAGTACTTTTTGGAAATGCAGCGACCGTTTTGGATTGAACTCACCACTTCATCGTGACGTACTAGGGATTTCAGCAATTTTTCAAAAGAATGAGCACTTGCATATTTGGAACGCTTGGAGAGTCGGCGTACGAAGAGTTGAGCGTAACTTTTGCACACGGCGTTCGTTTTGGTCCCATAAGAACTTTTTGAAAATGTAACGCCCATTTTGGATTGAACTCACCAGTTCATCGTGAAATATGAGGGATTTTGACCATTTTTCGAACGAATGAGCACTTGCATATTTAGAACGCTTTGATTGTCGGCGTACGAAGAATTGAGCGTAACTTTTGCACACGGTGTCCGTTTTGGGCCCATAAGTTCTTTTTGGAAATGCCGCGACCGTTTTGGATTGAACTCACAGCTTCATCATGACGTACGAGGGATTTCGACCATTTTTCGGAAGAATGAGCGCTTTCAAATTTGGAATGCTCGGATTATCGGCATATGAAGAATTGAGCATAACTTTTGCACGCGGTGTCCGTTTTGGGCCCATAAGTTCTTTTTGGAAATGCCGCGACCGTTTTGGATTGAACTCACAGCTTCATCATGACGTACGAGGGATTTCGACCATTTTTCGGAAGAATGAGCGCTTTCAAATTTGGAATGCTCGGATTATCGGCATATGAAGAATTGAGCATAACTTTTGCACGCGGTGTCCGTTTTGGGCCCATAAGTTCTTTTTGGAAATGCCGCGACCGTTTTGGATTGAACTCACAGCTTCATCATGACGTACGAGGGATTTCGACCATTTTTCGAAAGAATGAGCGCTTTCAAATTTGGAATGCTCGGATTATCGGCATATGAAGAATTGAGCATAACTTTTGCACACGGTGTCCTTTTTGGGCCCATAAGTACTTTTTGGAAATGTAGCGACCATTTTGGATTGAACTCACAACTTCGTCGTGATGTACAAGGGATTTTGACCATTTTTCGAAAGAATGAGCACTTTCAAATTTGGAATGCTCGGATTGTCGGCGTACGAAGAATTGAGCGTAACTTTTGCACACGGTGTCTGTTTTGGGCCAATAAGTACTTTTTGGAAATGTAGCGACCGTTTTGGATTGAACTCACCACTTCGTCGTGACGTATGAGGGATTCTGGCCATTTTTTGAAAGAATGAGCACTTGCATATTTGGAGCGCTTGGATTGTCCGCGTTCAAAGAATCGAGCGTAACTTTTGAAAACGGCCTTCGTTTTGGGCCCATAAGTACTTTTCAAAAATGTAACGACCATTTTGGATTGAACTCACCAGTTCGTCGTGACTTACGAGGGATTTCGGCCATTTTTCGAAAGAATGAGCACTTGCATATTTAGAACGCTTTGATTGTCGGTGTACGAAGAATTGAGCGTAACTTTTGCACACGGTGTCCATTTTGGGCCCATAAGTACTTTTTGGAAATGTAGCGACCGTTTTGGATTGAACTCACAACTTCTTCGTGACGTAAGAGGGATTTTGGCCATTTTTTGAAAGAATGAACACTTGCATATTTGGAACACTTGGATTGTCGGCGTACGAAGAATTGAGTGTAACTTTTGCACAGGTGTCCATTTTGGGCCCATAAGTACTTTTCTGAAATGTAGCGACCGTTTTGGATTGAACACACAACTTCATCGTGATGTACGAGTGATTTTGGCCATTTTTCAAGAGAATGAGCACTTGCATATTTAGAACGCTAGGAGTGTCGGTGGACGAAGAATTGAGCTTAACTTTTGCACACGGTGTCCATTTTGGGCCCACAAGAACTTTTTGAAAATGTAGCGACTGTCTTGGATTGAACTCACCACTTCATCGTGATGTATGTGAGATTTTTGCCATTTTTCGAAAGAATGAACACTCGTATATTTGGAATGCTTGGATTGTCGGCGTACGAGGAATTGAGCGTAACTTTTGCGCAAGGTGTCCGTTTTGGGCCTATAAGTACTTTTTGGAAATGTAGCGACCGTTTTGGATTGAACTCACAACTTTATCGTGACATACGAGGGATTTCGGCCATTTTTCAAAAGAATAAGCACTTGCATGTTTAGAACGCTTGGAGAGTTGGCGGACGAAGAATTGAGGGTAACGTTTGCACACGGTGTCCGTTTTGGGCCCACAAGAACTTTTTGGAAATGTAGCGACCATTTTGGATTCAACTCACAACTTCATCGTGACGTATGAGGGATTTTGGCCATTTTTCGAAAGAATGAGCGCTTGTATATTTAGAACGCTTGGAGAGTCGGCGAACGAAGAATTGAGCGCAACTTTTGCAAACGGCGTCCGTTTTAGGCCCATAAGTACTTTTTGAAACTGTAGCGACCATTTTGGATTGAACTCACAACTTCGTCGTGACGTACGAGGGATTTTGGCCATTTTTCGAAAGAATGAGCGCTTGTATATTTAGAACGCTTGGAGAGTCGGCGGACGAAGAATTGAGCGTAACTTTTGCACACGGTGTCCATTTTGGGCCCACAAGAACTTTTCGGAAATGTAGCGACCGTTTTGGATTGAACTCACAACTTCATCGTGACGTATGAGGGATTTTGGCCATTTTTCGAAAGAATGAGCGCTTGTATATTTAGAACGTTTGGAGAGTCGGCGGACGAAGAATTGAGCGTAACTTTAGCAAACGGCGTTCGTTTTAGGCCCATAAGTACTTTTTGAAAATGTAGCGACCGTTTTGGATTGAACTCACAACTTCGTCGTGTCGTAAGAGGGATTTTGGCCATTTTTCGAAAGAATGAGTGCTTGTATATTTAGAACGCTTGGAGAGTCGGCGGACGAAGAATTGAGCGTAACTTTTGCACACGGTGTCCGTTTTGGGCCCATAAGAACTTTTTGGAAATGTAGCGGCCGTTTTGGATTGAACTCACCACTTCATCATGATGTATGAGGGATTCCGGACATTTTTCGAAAGAATGAGCACTTGTATATTTGGAACGCTTGGATTATCGGCGTACGAATAATTGAGCGTAACTTTTGCACACGATGTCCGTTTTGGGCCCATAAGTACTTTTAGGAGTTGTAGCGACCGTTTTGGATTGAACTCACCACTTCTTCGTGACGTACGAGGGATTTCGGCCATTTTTTGAAAGAATGAGTACTTGCATATTTAGAACGCTTGGAGTGTCGACGGACGAAGAATTGAGCGTAACGTTTGCACATGGTGTCCATTTTGGGCCCACAAGAACTTTTTGGAAATGTAGCGACCATTTTGGATTGAACTCACAACTTCGTCGTGACGTACGAGGGATTTTGGCCATTTTTCGAAAGAATGAGCGCTTGTATATTTAGAACGCTTGGAGAGTCGGCGGACGAAGAATTGAGCGTAACTTTTGCACACGGTGTCCGTTTTGGGCCCATAAGAACTTTTTGGAAATGTAGCGGCCGTTTTGGATTGAACTCACCACTTCATCGTGACGTATGAGGGATTTTGGCCATTTTTCGAAAGAATGAGCGCTTGTATATTTAGAACGCTTGGAGAGTCGGCGAACGAAGAATTGAACGCAACTTTTGCAAACGGCGTCCATTTTAGGCCCATAAGTACTTTTTGAAAATGTAGCGACCATTTTGGATTGAACTCACAACTTCGTCGTGACGTACGAGGGATTTTGGCCATTTTTCGAAAGAATGAGTGCTTGTATATTTAGAACGCTTGGAGAGTCGGCGGACGAAGAATTGAGCGTAACTTTTGCACACGGTGTCCATTTTGGGCCCACAAGAACTTTTTGGAAATGTAGCGACCGTTTTGGATTGAACTCACAACTTCGTCGTGACGTATGAGGGATTTTGGCCATTTTTCGAAAGAATGAGCGCTTGTATATTTAGAACGTTTGGAGAGTCGGCGGACGAAGAATTGAGCGTAACTTTAGCAAACGACGTTCGTTTTAGGCCCATAAGTACTTTTTGAAAATGTAGCGGCCGTTTTGGATTGAACTCACAACTTCGTCGTGTCGTAAGAGGGATTTTGGCCATTTTTCGAAAGAATGAGTGCTTGTATATTTAGAACGCTTGGAGAGTCGGCGGACGAAGAATTGAGCGTAACTTTTGCACACGGTGTCCGTTTTGGGCCCATAAGAACTTTTTGGAAATGTAGCGGCCGTTTTGGATTGAACTCACCACTTCATCGTGATGTATGAGGGATTCCGGACATTTTTCGAAAGAATGAGCACTTGTATATTTGGAACGCTTGGATTATCGGCATACGAAGAATTGAGCGTAACTTTTGCACACGATGTCCGTTTTGGGCCCATAAGTACTTTTAGGAGTTGTAGCGACCGTTTTGGATTGAACTCACAACTTCGTCATGTCGTACGAGGGATTTTGGCCATTCTTCGAAAGAATGAGCGCTTGTATACTTAGAATGCTTGGAGAGTCGACGGACGAAGAATTGAGCGTAACTTTTGCACACGGTGTCCGTTTTGGGCCCATAAGAACTTTTTGGAAATGTAGCGACCGTTTTGGATTGAACTCACAACTTCGTCATGTCGTACGAGGGATTTTGGCCATTCTTCGAAAGAATGAGCGCTTGTATACTTAGAATGCTTGGAGAGTCGACGGACGAAGAATTGAGCGTAACTTTTGCACACGGTGTCCGTTTTGGGCCCATAAGAACTTTTTGGAAATGTAGCGACCGTTTTGGATTGAACTCACAACTTCATCGTGACGTATGAGGGATTTTGGCCTTTTTTCGAAATAATGAGCACTTGCATATTTAGAACGCTTGGAGAGTTGGCGGACGAAGAATTGAGCGTAACTTTTGCACACGGTGTCCGTTTTGGGCCCTCAAGAACTTTTTGGAAATGTAGCGACCGTGTTGGATTGAACTCACAACTTCGTCATGTCGTACGAGGGATTTTGGCCATTTTTCGAAATAATGAGCGCTTGTATATTTAGAACGCTTGGAGAGTCGGCGGACGAAGAATTGAACGTAACATTTGCACACGATGTCCGTTTTGGGCCAATAAGAACTTTTTGGAAATGTAGCGGCCGTTTTGGATTGAACTCACCACTTCGTCATGATGTATGAGGGATTTCGGCCATTTTTCGAAAGAATGAGCACTTGTATATTTGGAACGCTTGGATTGTCGGCGTACGAAGAATTGAGCGTAACTTTTGCACACGATGTCCGTTTTGGGCCCATAAGTTCTTTTAGGAGTTGTAGCGACCGTTTTGGATTGAACTCACCACTTCATCGTGACGTACGAGGGATTTCGGCCTTTTTTCGAAATAATGAGCACTTGCATATTTAGAATGCTTGGAGAGTTGGCGGACGAAGAATTGAGCGTAACTTTTGCA
>NW_019264163.1:10713-12901 GCF_002742605.1 Olea europaea var. sylvestris | reverse complement strand
TATAGTTTGACTGAAAAACTTTGTTGGTGATACTTCGACCAAGGAAGTTGTATCTTAGGTTAAAACACGAAGAACGAGAACTGATTTGTTAATTTAGAAACTACAAAAACATGGATTATTTACTAAAAAATCGAATTGGAAGGTGGTGAGTGTATGAGTTGAGCAAGTTGAATGGGTGGCCCGGGTGTGGAATAATCCTCTGCCTAAACGTGTCTCTGTGTTGATGTGGAAAGCTCTAAATGTGAGTTTATGTGCTGATGAACACATTAAGTCAGTTGGCATTAATCTTGCATCCAAATGTGATTTCCATTCTATATGTCACGAGGAAAATGCTTCTGATGTTCTAAGCTCTGGAGGTTTTGCAGACAAGGTGTGGATGAAAGTTGCTAGCTTGGTGGGTGTGCACTGGACATCAGGACAAAATTGGGTAGAAATAATCAATTTATGGTGTAACAGAGCAAGAAAATCTTCACAGGTGTGATGCTTGATTGGTTTGCTTCCAAGCTTAATTAATTGGAGATTATGGACAGGAAGATGTAAAGCAAGGATGGATGGTAAGCGTGAATCTGTTGAGGACGTGTTTTTATCCATTAAATTTTGGTTACAATAGGTTTCTCTTAACCTGTCAAATGCCAAGGTGCTAACTAGTCAAGAAGAGCATGTGCTTCAAATGCTCGAGATGCCTTGAGTACCATCTAGAACAAAGCAGATTCGGGTGGTTTTGTGGAAAAAACCACTCCATAATCGAGTGAAACTTAATGTGGATGGTAATAGTCTTGAGAATCTTGGACAAATTGGTGGTGGGGCAGCGATTAGAAATGAAAGAGGTGAATTGGTTTCAGCTTTTAGTATTTATTTCAGTGACATGACTAATAATAAAGCTGAGCTGAGAGCACTCATTGAAGATTTACAATTATGTTGTGAGTTGGGGGTAAATCATATTGACATTGAGTGTGACTTACTATTGGGGGTCTTATGGATATTATCTTGGAAATGTTCTTTGTGGTATCTGTAAGACTTTTTGGAATGATCTTGTGGAGCTATTATCGAAGTTTGATTACCAAGTGAGACATCAATGGAGAGAAGGGAATCAAGTGGTAGATTGTCTAGTTGGGTTGGGAGCTAAGGGCCTATCGAAACATTTTAATAACTTGACAGACTTGCCAAGGTTTGCTCGAGGCTTTATTTGTCTAAATATGATGGGGGTGGCTTATTTGAGAAAGTGAACTATGCAATTTGAAGTTTTGGGTAATGTTGTCTATTGAAATTTTACTTGTTATTTGGATTGTCTTTTTAGTATTGTAACTACACCAATGCCTCGAAAACCTAAGGGTTCCTTATCAAGGTTCGTTCACGGAGGGTAAGTCCTCCACATGGCATTGCTCTGTCAGGCTTTCGCCTATATCATGAGTAATTGGAATAATCAGGTTCATTGATATTCCAGGTATAGTAGATACTATCATACATACAATCATACGATTTTCTTCTGCCATAAGCAAGAATTTTAATTTTAATAGAGCTTGGAAGAATTTTGAAAAAAAATTAGTTGAATGTAACTGGAATAACAAAGATGTATATTCCATCTTCATGGCTATCTTACCAGAGAAGTTCAAAAGCGTGTATATGCTTGATACTTCCAAAAAAGCTTGGTATATTTAAGAAATCATATATGAGGAAACTAAAACTGTGAAAAAAGCTCTAAATTGCAAATGTTGACCCCTATATTTAAGAAAATCAAAATTAAGGATAATAAATCATTTGATAAGTTTTGTATCAAATTGAATGATAAAATTAAATCCAACTTCATCCTAGGTGAACAAATCCCTGAGACTAGAATAGTTAGAGAGATTTTAATATCTCTAGAATTTATCTTACATTTTATGTTCCCAATCACACAAAACAATAACATCACTGAAAGAGAAGGTGCTAAATCCCCAATTAGGCAATGGTGGTGGTATGGTGTCAATACTAGATTCAGATTCTGTGATGATCTTTTATGATGGCTATATATCGCAATAGTGTTAGTGGATCGTGACACAAGTCTGGCAAGTTGATGGTCATTTTAAGGAGTATATATGATAGATTTTCATTGTGTTTCATGGATGAGTAATTATTACTATAATGTTCTTTCCAAAAATTTCTTGCTTATGAGCTTTGTTGGTTTATAGTTGTCTGTGAGGAATTGAAA
>NW_019264163.1:0-3095 GCF_002742605.1 Olea europaea var. sylvestris | reverse complement strand
TACTTGAAACATTAATCTAGACCGTTGAAGTAATGTTTCAGACTGATCAACGGCCAGAACCACAGCAGATGACATCGCCATTTTTGCTTCTCCTTAAGGCATCATCTCCATTTTAAAATGAGCAAAACCTCTCCTTTTTTCTACATAAAATTTTAATAAAAATTAAAAATTTCATATTTTACGCTCTCGCTATATTAGCAATACTCTACGAACATTTTGAATACTAGATACACACACTCTCTTGATCTCAGCATCTGAGCGAGTGTTTCACGACTCGTTTAATCTTCGATCTCACGCTCGGACTGAAAATCTGTGAAAATGGTGAGTTTAATGGATTTGGAAATTGGTAATTTTGTTAGATCTGGTTGAGATCTGATTCGGGATTATATCAATCGCGTTCGCTAGTAAATTTTCACAATTTCGTGAGGAAACTGACATATTCTTGGTTTCAGTTAGAGTCTCATATTTGTATTTGTTGTTGATTCACTATTTTTGAGATCTGGAGCTTCTGTTTTTATTGACTAACTCAATTCGTCCACTTTTTTTGTTCTTGTTTGCAATTCTACTATCGGTGTGATGCAGCCGCTCAGATTAGAAATCAAGGTACTGAAAATCTTTATTTTGGAACTTTTGAAGTAAAGTTTTTATTTTGTGTGCGTGAATGTTGGATGGTTCTTAAAAAGGATGTTGGATGCTGATATGGAATCATTTTATTCAGAGAAAACTCGCACAACGGTCAGAAAGAGTAAAGTCCGTGGATCTACATCCAACAGAGCCATGGTAGTTATATTTTCCCATGTAATTAAATAATATTTTCGTGTTTCTTTGATATTTCCAATTTGTATTTATATTCTTGATAAGAAATAATCCTTGGCTTAGAAAGTCCAAGTTATATATATTGCTTTTTAGTAGTCGCCGTGTTCAAAGTAAACCATTTAACCTGCATTTTACGTTGTTATCCTTTTGTGTGGTCAAAACATGCAAAATTTAACCTACATTCTATGTTCTGTTTCCGAGTGATGAAAAGTTGCAAATTTTATGGCGTTGGATTTAAAACTGCAAAGCTCGGTTTGGGTATTTATTTGTTCTGTTTACTCCATTGAATCTGGGTTCTGTACATTACCATTTCTTGGTTGGATATCGGAGAATGATTGTGGATGCTAGTGTCTTTGTTCAGGGTTAAATGTCCCGGAATTCCATGTTGATAGAATTTATATTCCTTTTGCAGGATATTGTCAAGTTTGTATTCAGGGACTGTTTGCATTTGGAACTATCAGAGCCAGGTATGAAATTCAGCTGATGTGATCATTTTCTATTATCATCGATTTATCATTAAGAATTTACTTGAAACATCATATTCATTACGAATATCTTACAAATATTGCCAAATCTGTTTAGTATGTGATTATTCATGCATATTGGAAAAGCAATAATTCCTTAGAAATAACCTTTTATCAAACAACTACTGTAGAGGCCATCAATTTAAAAGGCCTGGACTGTGCTGTATGTGGGTTGGACCGATGGCCTAGGCAGCCCTCCTTTCTTACTCCTCTATTCACAATAGTTAATTCATAACAATCAGTAATTTGAAAAAAAGTTTCTTTCTGTACAACTTATGGGGAAGGGCAATTGTAAGCTACATGCATAATATGCATTAGATATTATAAGTTAACATTTCTTTTGTTTGAAAATTTTCAAGAGCTAATTTCATTCCTCTCTCTCTCTCTCTCTCTCTCTCTCTCTATATATATCGAACATGATTTATGCTTATGGTTGCCGTTTCTTGTTATGATGCTGTAAGTGTGAATTAAAGCATATTTCATGAAATGTGAGCGGAAAATATTAAAATTCCTGATATTTTGTTCAGTTCTCTCTTATTCGTCTGCTCTCTTGTTAGTTCCTCAAACCTGAATGCTAATTCTGAACTTCGTTTTTCTGGTGCAGACAATGGTTAAATCTTTTGAGGTCACTGAATTACCAGGTGTGTGATTAAAATTTTATGTAATTTTGGGTTGCTAAATAAATACTTCCACTAGCATTTTTTATATTGACGAGGAATTGAAATGTCTACTCTATCCGTTTACAGTTAGATCTGCAAAGTTCATAGCACGTAAGCAGTGGGTTGTTGCTGGTGCCGATGACATGTTCATTCGTGTGTATAATTACAACACTATGGATAAGGTCAAAGTGTTGGAGGCCCATACAGATTATATTAGGTGTGTTGCCGTTCACCCTAATCTTCCATATGTGTTGTCATCGTCTGATGACATGCTTATAAAGCTCTGGGACTGGGAAAAGGGGTGGGCATGCACTCAAATATTTGAGGGGCATTCACATTATGTGATGCAAGTTACTTTTAATCCGAAGGACACCAACACGTTTGCCAGTGCATCCCTTGACCGCACTATTAAGGTACAAGTATAGATATATTGCACATAATTAAACTTTTTCAAGGGTGTATGTATGCTATGATGTTCCATTTATGAGCCTGCTTTTGTTTTTGAAGATTTGGAATCTTGGCTCCCCAGACCCAAACTTTACCCTGGATGCCCATCTGAAAGGGGTAAATTGTGTAGATTATTTCACAGGTGGGGATAAACCTTATTTAATCACTGGCTCTGATGATCACACTGCCAAGGTTCGTGCCTTATTTCTGTTTCCTCTTTTGCTCTGTTTTTTTTCCCCCCTACAATAGAATATAAATTTGTCTCTTAATCCTGCAAAACAGGTTTGGGATTATCAGACGAAAAGTTGTGTCCAGACGCTAGAAGGCCACTCACACAATGTTTCTGCTGTATGTTTCCATCCAGAACTTCCCATTATAATTACAGGTTCTGAGGATGGTACAGTTCGTATTTGGCATGCTACCACTTATAGGTAACACTTATGCTCCATGATTGCTTAGCACTTAATGGTAACCTTGTCTTTTATCTTTCTTTCTCTATGAATTAGGATAATGAATGCAAACAGAATCCACGGAAGAAAAGCAAAAATGATTAACTAGAAAACACTATATATTCTATTTCGACTGATTTTCTAGAAGAGATATGTATTTTTGGACTTGATATTTTGAAATTGGGGGGGGGGGGGGGGGG
>NW_019264162.1:0-12903 GCF_002742605.1 Olea europaea var. sylvestris | reverse complement strand
TACTTTTCGAAAATGTAGCGATCCTTTTGGATTTAACCCACCCTATTGCTCACATCGTATCAGGGATTTCGGTCATTTGTGGAAGAACAAGCACTTGCTTATTTGGAACGCTTGGATTGTCGGCTATCGAAGAACTGAGCGTAACTTTTGCATACGGTGTCCGTTTTGGGCCCATAAGTATTTTTCGAAAATGTAGTGACCCTTTTGAATTGAACTCATAGCTTCGCCGTAACGTATGATGGATTTTGGCCATTTTGGAATAACAAGCACTTGCTTATTTGGAACGGTTGGATTGTCGGCGATCGAAGATCTGAGTGTGACTTTTGCATACGGTGTCCATTTTGGGCCCATAAGTACTTTTTGGAAATGTTTCGATCCATTTGGATTTAACCCACCCTTTTGCTCACATCGTATGAAGGATTTCGATTGTTTGTGGATGAACAAGCACTTGCTTATTTGGGATGCTTGGATTGTCGGCTATCGAAGAACTGAGTGTGACTTTTGCATACGGTGTCCGTTTTGGGCCCATAAGTACTTTTTGGAAATGCTTCGATCCATTTGGATTTAACCCGCCCTTTTGCTCACATCGTATGAGGGATTTCAATCATTTGTGGATGAACAAGCACTTGCTTATTTGGAATGCTTGGATTGTCGGCTATCGAAGAACTGAGTGTAACTTTTGCATACGGCGTCCGTTTTGGGCCTATAAGTACTTTTCGAAAATGTAGCGACCCTTTTGAATTGAACTCACAGCTTCGTCGTGACGTATGATGGATTTTGCCCATTTTCGGAATAACGAGCACTTGCTTATTTGGAACGTTTGGATTGTCGACGATCGAAGATCCGAGTGTGACTTTTGCATACGTTGTCCGTTTTGGGCCCATAAGTACTTTCGAAAATGTAGCGATCCTTTTGGATTTAACCCACCCTTTTGCTCACATCGTATGAGGGATTTAGGTCATTTGTGGATGAACAAGCACTTGCTTATTTGGAATGCTTGGATAGTCGGCTATCGAAGAACTGAGTGCAACTTTTGCATACGGTGTCCGTTTTGGGCCCATAAGTACTTTTCGAAAATGTAGCGACCCTTTTGAATTGAACTCACAGCTTCGTCGTGATGTATGATGGATTTTGGCAATTTTCAGAATAACGAGCACTTGCTTATTTGGAACGGTTGGATTGTCGGCGATCGAAGATCTGAGTGTGATTTTGCATACGGTGTCCGTATTGGGCCCATAAGTACTTTTTGGAAATGTTGCCATCCATTTGGATTTAACCCACCCTTTTGCTCACATCGTATAAGGGATTTCGGTCGTTTGTGGATGAACAAGCACTTACTTTTTTGGAATGCTTGGATTGTCGGCTATCGAAGAATGGAGTGTAACTTTTGCATACGGTGTCCGTTTTGGGCCCATAAGTACTTTTCGAAAATGTAGCGACCCTTTTGAATTGAACTCACAGCTTCGTCGTGACGTATGATGGATTTTGGCCATTTTTGGAATAACGAGCACTGGCTTATTTGGAATGGTTGGATTGTCGGCGATCGAAGATCTGAGTGTGACTTTTGCATACAGTGTCCATTTTGGGCCCATAAGTACTTTGTGGAAATGTAGCGATCTTCTTGGATCGAACCCACACTTTTCATCATGTCGTATGAGTAATCTCAAACATTTGTCGAAGAAAACACAGTTGCTTATTTGGAATGCTTGGATTGTTGACGATCGAAGAACTGAGTGTCACTTTTGCATACTGTGTCCATTTTGGGCCCATAAGTACTTTTCGAAAATGTAGCGACCCTTTTGAATTGAACTCAAAGTTTCATCATGATGTATGACGGATTTTGGCCATTTGTGAAGAACAAGCACTTGCTTATTTGGAACGGTTGGATTGTCGGCGATCGAAGAACTGAGTGTGACTTTTGCATTCGGTGTCCATTTTTGGCCCATAAGTACTTTTCGAAAATGTAGCGATCCTTTTGGATTTAACCCACCCTTTTGCTCACATCGTATGATGGATTTCGGTCGTTCGTGGATGAACAAGCACTTGCTTATTTGGAATGCTTGGATTGTCGACTATCGAAGAACTGAGTGTAACTTTTGCATACGGTGTCCGTTTTGGGCCCATAAGTACTTTTCGAAAATGTAGCGACCCTTTTGAACTGAACTCACCGCTTCGTCGTGACGTATGATGGATTTTGGCCATTTTCGGAATAACGAGCACTTGCTTATTTGGAACGGTTGGATTGTCGGTGATCGAAGATCTGAGTGTGACTTTTGCATAAGGTGTCCGTTTTGGGCCCATAAGTACTTTTCGGAAATGTAGCGACCCTTTTGAATTGAACTCACAGCTTTGCCGTGACGTATGACGGATTTTGTCCATTTTTGGAATAACAAGCACTTGCTTATTTGGAACGGTTGGATTGCCGGCGATCGAAGATCTGAGTGTGACTTTTGCATACGGTTTCCGTTTTGGGCCCATAAGTACTTTTTGAAAATGTTGCGATCCATTTGGATTTAACCCACGCTTTTGCTCACATCGTATGAGGGATTTCGGTCATTTGTGGATGAACAAGCACTTGCTTATTTGGAATGCTTGGATTGTTGGCTATCGAAGAACTGAGTGTAACTTTTGCATACGGTGTCCGTTTTAGGCCCATAAGTACTTTTCAAAAATGTAGCGACCCTTTTGAATTGAACTCACAGCTTCGCCGTGACGTATGATGGATTTTGGTCATTTTCGAAAAAACAAGCACTTGCATATTTGGAACGGTTGGATTGTCGGCGATCCAAGATTTGAGTGTGACTTTTGCATACGGTGACCGTTTTGGGCCCAAAAGTACTTTTTGGAAATGTAGCGATCCTCTTGGATCCAACCCACACTTTTCATCATGTCGTATGAGTAATCTCGACCATTTTTCGAACAACACACAATTGCTTATTTGGAATGCTTGGATTGTCGACGATCGAAGAACTGAGTGTCACTTTTGCACACTGTGTCCTTTTTGGGCCCATAAGTACTTTTCGAAAACGTAGCGACCCTTTTGAATTGAACTCACAGTTTCATCATGATGTATGATGGATTTTGGCCATTTGTGAAGAACAAGCACTTGCTTATTTGGAACGGTTGGATTGTCGGCGATCGAAGAACTGAGTGTGACTTTTGCATACGATGTCCGTTTTGGGCCCATAAGTTCTTTTTGGAAATGTAGCGATCCTCTTGGATCGAACCCACGCTTTTCATCATGTCGTATGAGTTATCTCGACCATTTGTCGAAGAACAAGCACTTGCTTATTTGGAATGCTTGGATTGTCGGCGATCGAAGAACTAAATGTGACTTTTGCATACGGTGTCCGTTTTGGGCCTATAAGTACTTTTTGGAAATGTAGCGATCCTTTTGGACTGAACCCACCCTTTTTCGCGTGATGTATGAGGGATTTCGGTCCTTTGTGGAAGAACAAGCACTAGCTTATTTGGAATGCTCGGATTGTAGGCGATCGAAGAACTAAGTGTGACTTTTGCATACGGTGTCCGTTTTGGGCCCATAAGTACTTTTCGGAAATGTTGCGATCCTTTTGGATTTAACCCACCCTTTTGCTCACATCATATGAGGGATTTCGGTCATTTGTGGATGAACAAGCACTTGCTTATTTGGAATGCTTGGATTGTAGACTATCGAAGAACTGAGTGTAACTTTTGCATACGGTGTACGTTTTGGGCCCATAAGTACCTTTCGAAAACGTAGCGACCCTTTTGAATTGAACTCACGGCTTTGCCGTGACGTATGATGGATTTTGGCCATTTTTGGAATAACAAGCACTTGCTTATTTGGAACGGTTGGATTGTCCGCGATCGAAGATCTGAGTGTGACTTTAGCATACGGTGTCCGTTTTGGGCCCAATTGTCCGCGATCGAAGATCTGAGTGTGACTTTAGCATACGGTGTCCGTTTTGGGCCCATAAGTACTTTTCGGAAATGTTGCGATCCTTTTGGATTTAACCCACCCTTTTGCTCACATCGTATGAGGGATTTTGGTCGTTTGTGGATGAACAAGCACTTGCTTATTTGGAACGGTTGGATTGTCCGCGATCGAAGATCTGAGTGTGACTTTAGCATACGGTGTCCGTTTTGGGCCCATAAGTACTTTTCGGAAATGTTGCGATCCTTTTGGATTTAACCCACCCTTTTGCTCACATCGTATGAGGGATTTTGGTCGTTTGTGGATGAACAAGCACTTGCTTATTTGGAATGCTTGGATTGTCGGCTGTCGAAGAACTGAGTGTAACTTTTGCATACGGTGTCCGTTTTTGGCCCATAAGTACCTTTCAAAAATGTAGTGACCCTTTTGAATTGAACTCACGACTTCGCCGTGACGTACGATGGATTTTGGCCATTTTCAGAATAACAAGCACTTGCTTATTTGGAATGGTTGGATTGTCGGCGATCGAAGATCTGATCTGAGTGTGACTTTTGCATAAGGTGTCCGTTTTGGGCCCATAAGTACTTTTTGGAAATGTAGCGACCCTTTTGAATTGAACTCACAGCTTCGCCGTGACGTATGATGGATTTTGTCCATTTTTGGAATAACAAGCACTTGCTTGTTCGGAACGGTTGGATTGTCTGTGATCGAAGATCTGAGTGTGACTTTTGCATACGGTGTCCATTTTGGGCCCATAAGTACTTTCTGGAAATGTTGCGATCCATTTGGATTTAACCCACTCTTTTGCTCACATCGTATGAGGGATTTTGGTCATTTGTGGATGAACAAGCACTTGCTCATTTGTGATGCTTGGATTGTCGGCTATCGAAGAACTGAGTGTAACTTTTGCATACGGTGTCCGTTTTGGGCCCATAAGTACCATTCGAAAATGTAGCGACCCTTTTGAATTGAACTCACGGCTTTGCCGTGACGTATGAAGGATTTTTACCATTTTTGGAATAACAAGCACTTGCTTATTTGGAACGGTTGGATTGTCGGCGATCGAAGATCTGAGTGTGACTTTTGCATAAGGTGTCTGTTTTGGGCCCATAAGTACTTTTCGGAAATGTAGCTACCCTTTTGAATTGAACTCACAGCTTCGCCGTGACGTATGACGGATTTTGTCCATTTTTGGAATAACATGCACTTGCTTATTTGGAACGGTTGGATTGTCCGCGATCGAAGATCTGAGTGTGACTTTTGCATACGGTGTCCGTTTTGGGCCCATAAGTACTTTTTGGAAATGTTGCGATCCATTTGGATTTAACCCACTCTTTTGCTCACATCGTATGAGGGATTTTGGTCATTTGTGGATGAACAAGCACTTGCTTATTTGGAAAGCTTGGATTGTCGGCTATCGAAGAACTGAGTGTAAGTTTTGCATACGGAGTCCGTTTTGGGCCCATAAGTACTTTTCGAAAATGTAGCGACCCTTTTGAACTGAACTCACAGCTTCGCCGTGATGTATGACGGATTTCGGCCATTTTCAGAAAAACAAGCACTTGCTTATTTCGAACGGTTGGATTGTCGGCGATCCAAGATTTGAGTGTGACTTTTGCATACGGTGTCCGTTTTGGGCCCATAAGTACTTTTTGGAAATGTAGCGATCCTCTTGGATCTGACCCACACTTTTCATCATGTCGTATGAGTAATCTTGACCATTTGTCGAAGAACACACAGTTGCTTATTTGGAATGCTTGGATTGTCGACGATCGAAGAACTGAGTGTCACTTTTGCATACTGTGTCCTTTTTGGGCCCATAAGTACTTTTCAAAAATGTAGCGACCCTTTTGAATTGAACTCACAGTTTCATCATGATGTATGACGGATTTTGGCGATTTGTGAAGAACAAGCACTTGCTTATTTGGAACGGATGGATTTTTGGCGATTGAAGAACTGAGTGTGACTTTTGCATACGGTGTCCGTTTTGGGCCCATAAGTACTTTTTGGAAATGTAGCTATCCTCTTGGATTGAACCCACGCTTTTCATCATGTCATATGATTGATCTTGACCATTTATCGAAGAACAAGCACTTGCTTATTTGGAATGCTTCGATTGTCGACGATCGAAGAACTAAGTGTGACTTTTGCATACGGTGTCCGTTTTGGGCCCATAAGTACTTTTTGAAAATGTAGCGATCCTTTTGGATTGAACCCACCCTTTTTCACGTGATGTATGAGGGATTTCTATCCTTTGTGGAAGACCAAGCACTAGCTTATTTGGAATGCTCAGATTGTAGGCGATCGAAGATCTGAGTGTGACTTTTGCATACGGTGTCCGTTTTTGGCCCATAAGTACTTTTCGAAAATGTTGCGTTCCTTTTGGATTTAACCCACCCTTTTGCTCACATCGTATGAGGGATTTCGGTCGTTTGTGGATGAACAAGCACTTGCTTATTTGGAACGGTTGGATTGTTCGCGATCGAAGATCTGAGTGTGACTTTTGCATACGGTGTCCGTTTTGGGCCCATAAGTACTTTTTGGAAATGTGGCGATCCATTTGAATTGAACTCACCGCTTCGTCGTGACGTATGACGGATTTTGGCCATTTTTGGAATAACAAGCACTTGCTTATTTGGAACGGTTGGATTGTCGACGATCGAAGATCTGAGTGTGACTTTTGCATACTGTGTCCGTTTTGGGGCCATAAGTACTTTTTGGAAATGTTGCGGTCTATTCGGATTTAACCCACCCTTTTGCTCACACCGTATGAGGGATTTTGGTCGTTTGTGGATGAGCAAGTACTTGCTTATTTGGAATGCTTGGATTGTCGGCTATCGAAGAATGAGTGTAACTTTTGCATAGGTGTCCGTTTTGGGCCCATAAGTACTTTTCAAAAATGTAGCGACCCTTTTGAATCAAACTCACAGCTTCGCCGTGACGTATGATGGATTTTGGCCATTTTCGAAATAACGAGCACTTGCTTATTTGGAACGGTTGGATTGTCGACGATCGAAGATCTGAATGTGACTTTTGCATACGGTGTCCATTTTGGGCCCATAAGTACTTTTTGGAAATGTAGCGATCCTCTTGGATCGAACCCACCCTTTTCATCATGTCGTATGAGTAATCTCGACCATTTGTCGGAGAACACACAGTTGTTTATTTGGAATGCTAGGATTGTCGACGATCGAAGAACTGAGTCACTTTTGCATACGGTGTCCGTTTTGGGCCCATAAGTACTTTTAGAAAATGTAGCAACCGTTTTGAATTGAACTCATAGTTTCGTCATGATGTATGATGGATTTTGGCCATTTGTGGAAGAACTAGCACTTGCTTATTTGGAACGATTGGATTGTCGGCGATCGTAGAACTGAGTGTCACTTTTACATACGGTGTCCATTTTGGGCCCATAAGTACTTTTGGGAAATGTAGCGATCCTTTTGGATTGAACCCACCCTTTTTCATGTGTTGTACGAGGGATTTCAATCCTTTGTGGTAGAACAAGCACTTGCTTATTTGGAATGCTTGGATTGTAGGCGATCGAAGAACTGAGTGGGACTTTTCCATTCGGTGTTCATTTTGGGCCCATAAGTACTTTTGGGAAATGTAGCGATCCTTTTGGGTTTAACCCACGCTTTTGCTCACATCGTATGAGGGATTTCGATCGTTTGTGGATGAACAAGCACTTGCTTATTTGGAATGCTTGGATTGTCGGCTATCGAAGAACTGAGTGTAACTTTTGCATACGGTGTCCGTTTTGGGCCCATAAGTACTTTTCGAAAATGTAGCGACCCTTTTGAATCGAACTCACAGCTTCGCCGTGACGTATGATTGATTTTGGCCATTTTTGGAATAACAAGCACTTACTTATTTGGAACGGTTGGATTGTCGCGATCGAAGAACTGAGTATGACTTTTGCATACGGTGTCCGTTTTGGGCCCATAAGTACTTTTTGAAAATGTAGCGATCCTCTTGGATCAAACCCAAGCTTTTCATCATGTCGTATAAGTGATCTCGGCCATTTGTCAAAGAACACGCAGTTGCTTATTTGGAATGCTTGGATTGTCGCGATCGAAGAACTGACTGTCACTTTTGCATACGATGTTTGTTTTGGGCCCATAAGTACTTTTAGAAAATGTAGCGACCCTTTTGAATTGAACTCACAGTTTCATCATGATGTATGACGGATTTTGGCCATTTGTGGAAGAACAAGCACTTACTTATTTGGAACGGTTGGATTGTCGCGATCGAAGAACTGAGTGTGACTTTTGCATACGGTGTCCGTTTTGGGCCCATAAGTACTTTTTGGAAATGTAGCGATCCTCTTGGATCGAACCCAAGCTTTTCATCATGTCGTATGAGTGATCTCGACCATTTGTCGAAGAACACACAGTTGCTTATTTGGAATGCTTGGATTGTCGGCGATCAAAGAACTGAGTGTCACTTTTGCGTACGGTGTCCGTTTTTGGCCCATAAGTACTTTTAGAAAATGTAGCGACCCTTTTGAATTGAACTCACAGTTTCATCATGATGTATGATAGATTTTGGCCATTTGTGGAAGAAAAAGCAGTTGCTCATTTGGAACGGTTGGATTGTCGGCGATCGAAGAGCTGAGTGCGACTTTTGCATACGGTGTCCGTTTTTGGCCCATAAGTACTTTTTGAAAATGTAGTGATCCTCTTGGATCGAACCCAAGCTTTTCATCGTGTCGTTTGAGTGATCTCGGCCATTTGTCGAAGAACACGCAGTTGCTTATTTGGAATGCTTGGATTGTCGGCGATCGAAGAATTGAGTGTCACTTTTGCGTACGGTGTTCGTTTTGGGCCCATAAGTTCTTTTCGAAAATGTAGCGACCCTTTTGAATTGACCTCACAGTTTCATCATGATGTAAGATGGATTTTGGCCATTTGTGGAAGAACAAGCACTTACTTATTTGGAACGATTGGATTGTCGCGATCGAAGAACTGAGTATGACTTTTGCATACGGTGTCCGTTTTGGGCCCATAAGTACTTTTTGAAAATGTAGCGATCCTCTTGGATCAAACCCAAGCTTTTCATCATGTCGTATAAGTGATCTCGGCCATTTGTCAAAGAACTCGCAGTTGCTTATTTGGAATGCTTGGATTGTCGCGATCGAAGAACTGACTGTCACTTTTGCATACGGTGTCCGTTTTGGGCCCATAGGTACTTTTTGGAAATGTAGCGATCCTCTTGGATCGAACCCATGCTTTTCATCATGTCGTATGAGTGATCATGGCCATTTGTCGAAGAACATGCAGTTTCTTATTTGGAATGCTTGGATTGAAGAACTGAGTGTCACTTTTGCATACAGTGTCTGTTTTGGGCCCATAAGTACTTTTCGAAAATGTAGCGACCCTTTTGAATTGAACTCACAGTTTCATCAAGATGTATGATGGATATTGGCCATTTGTGGAAGAACAAGCACTTACTTATTTGGAACGGTTGGATTGTCGCGATTGAAGAGCTCAGTGTGACTTTTGCATACGGTGTCCGTTTTGGGCCCATAAGTACTTTTTGGAAATGTACCGTTCCTCTTGGATCGAACCCAAGCTTTTCATCATGTCGTATAAGTGATCTCGGCCATTTGTTAAAGAACACGCAGTTGCTTATTTGGAATGCTTGGATTGTCGGCGATCGAAGAACTGAGTGTCACTTTTGCATACGATGTTTGTTTTGGGCCCATAAGTACTTTTAGAAAATGTAGCGACCCTTTTGAATTGAACTCACAGTTTCATCATGATGTATGATGGATTTTGGCCATTTGTGGAAGAACAAGCACTTACTTATTTGGAACGGTTGGATTGTCGCGATCGAAGAACTGAGTGTGACTTTTGCATTCGGTGTCCGTTTTGGGCCCATAAGTACTTTTCAAAAATGTAGCGACCCTTTTGAATCGAACTCACAGCTTCGTCGTGACGTATGATTGATTTTGGCCATTTTTGGAATAACAAGCACTTGCTTATTCGGAACGGTTGGATTGTCGCGATCGAAGAACTGAGTGTGACTTTTGCATACGGTGTCCGTTTTGGGCCCATAAGTACTTTTTGAAAATGTAGCGACCCTTTTGAATTGAACTCACAGTTTCATCATGATGTAAGATGGATTTTGGCCATTTGTGGAAGAACAAGCACTTGCTTATTTAGAACGGTTGGATTGTCGCAATCGAAGAACTGAGTATGACTTTTGCATACGGTATCCGTTTTGGGCCCATAAGTTCTTTTCGAAAAGGTAGCGACCCTTTTGAATTGAACTCACAGTTTCATCATGATGTAAGATGGATTTTGGCCATTTGTGGAAGAACAAGCACTTACTTATTTGGAACGGTTGGATTGTCGCAATCGAAGAACTGAGTATGACTTTTGCATACGGTGTCCGTTTTGGGCCCATAAGTACTTTTTGAAAATGTAGCGATCCTCTTGGATCGAACCCAAGCTTTTCATCATGTCGTATAAGTGATCTCGGCCATTTGTCAAAGAACACGCAGTTGCTTATTTGGAATGCTTGGATTGTCGCGATCGAAGAACTGACTGTCACTTTTGCATTCGATGTTTGTTTTGGGCCCATAAGTACTTTTAGAAAATGTAGCGACCCTTTTGAATTGAACTCACAGTTTCATCATGATGTATGACGGATTTTGGCCATTTGTGGAAGAACAAGCACTTACTTATTTGGAACGGTTGGATTGTCGCGATCGTAGAACTGAGTGTGACTTTTGCATACGGTGTCCGTTTTGGGCCCATAAGTACTTTTAGAAAACGTAGCGACCCTTTTGAATTGAACTCATAGTTTCAGCATGATGTATGACGGATTTTGGCCATTTGTGGAAGAACAAGCACTTGCTTATTTGGAACGGTTGGATTGTCGACGATCAAAGAACTGAGTGTCACTTTTGCGTACGGTGTCCGTTTTGGGCCCATAAGTACTTTTAGAAAATGTAGCGACCCTTTTGAATTGAACTCACAGTTTCATCATGATGTATGATAGATTTTGACCATTTGTGGAAGAAAAAGCAGTTGCTTATTTGGAACGGTTGGATTGCCGGCGATCGAAGAGCTGAGTGCGACTTTTGCATACGGTGTCCGTTTTGGGCCCATAAGTACTTTTCGAAAATGTAGTGATCCTCTTGGATCGAACCCAAGCTTTTCATCGTGTCGTTTGAGTGATCTCGGCCATTTGTCGAAGAACACGCAGTTGCTTATTTTGAATGCTTGGATTGTTGGCGATCGAAGAACTGAGTGTCACTTTTGCATACAGTGTTCGTTTTGGGCCCATAAGTACTTTTCGAAAATGTAGCGACCCTTTTGAATTGAACTCACAGTTTCGTCATGATGTATGATGGATTTTGGCCATTTGTGGAAGAACAAGCACTTACTTATTTGGAACGGTTGGATTGTCGCGATCGAAGAACTGAGTGTGACTTTTGCATACAGTGTTCGTTTTGGGCCCATAAGTACTTTTCGAAAATGTAGCGACCCTTTTGAATTGAACTCACAGTTTCATCATGATGTATGATGGATTTTGGCCATTTGTGGAAGAACAAGCACTTACTTATTTGGAACGGTTGGATTGTCGCGATCGAGGAACTGAGTGTAACTTTTGCATACGGTGTCTGTTTTGGGCCCATAAGTACTTTTCGAAAATGTAGCGACCCTTTTGAATTGACCTCACAGCTTTGCTATGGCGTATGATGGATTTTGGCCATTTTAGAAATAACAAGCACTTGCTTATTTGGAACAGTTGGATTGTCGCGATCAAAGAACTGAGTGTGACTTTTGCATACGTTGTCCGTTTTGGGCCCATAAGTACTTTTTGGAAATGTAGCGATCCTCTTGGATCGAACCCATGCTTTTCATCATGTCGTATGAGTGATCATGGCCATTTGTCAAAGAACATGCAGTTTCTTATTTTTAATGCTTGGATTGTCGGCGATCGAAGAACTGAGTGTCACTTTTGCATACAGTGTCTGTTTTGGGCCCATAAGTACTTTTCGAAAATGTAGCGACCCTTTTGAGTTGAACTCACAGTTTCATCAAGATGTATGATGGATATTGGCCATTTGTGGAAGAACAAGCACTTACTTATTTGGAACGGTTGGATTGTCGCGATTGAAGAGCTGGGTGTGACTTTTGCATACGGTGTCCGTTTTGGGCCCATAAGTACTTTTTGGAAATGTACCGTTCCTCTTGGATCGAACCCAAGCTTTTCATCATGTCGTATAAGTGATCTCGGCCATTTGTTAAAGAACACGCAGTTGCTTATTTGGAATGCTTGGATTGTCGGCGATCGAAGAACTGAGTGTCACTTTTGCATATGATATTTGTTTTGGGCCCATAAGTACTTTTAGAAAATGTAGCGACCCTTTTGAATTGAACTCATAGTTTCATCATGATGTATGATGGATTTTGGCCATTTGTGGAAGAACAAGCACTTACTTATTTCGAACGGTTGGATTGTCGTGATCGAAGAACTGAGTGTGACTTTTGCATACGGTGTCCGTTTTGGGCCCATAAGTACTTTTTGGAAATGTAGCAATCCTCTTGGATCGAACCCAAGCTTTTCATCATGTCGTATGAGTGATCTCGGCCATTTTTCGAAGAACACACAGTTGCTTATTTGGAATGCTTGGATTGTCGGCGATCGAAGAACTGAGTGTCACTTTTGCGTACGGTGTCCGTTTTGGGCTCATAAGTACTTTTAGAAAATGTAGCGACCCTTTTGAATTGAACTCACAGTTTCATCATGATGTATGATAGATTTTGGCCATTTGTGGAAGAACAAGCACTAGCTTATTTGGAACGGTTGGATTGTCGGCGATCGAAGAACTGAATGTGACTTTTGCATACGGTGTCCGTTTTGGGGCCATAAGTACTTTTCGAAAATGTAGCGACCCTTTTGAATTGAACTCACAGTTTCATCATGATGTATGATGGATTATGGCCATTTGTGGAAGAACAAGCACTTGC
>NW_019264161.1:35042-37058 GCF_002742605.1 Olea europaea var. sylvestris | reverse complement strand
TTCTTCAACCTAACATAATTAATAAGGAAATTAATTATTCGGAGGCCCAAACGAAGGAATTTGGCTAAAATCCCATGATCCTGAGTCTACACCCCGAGTCCAATTTCGTGGTCCGTTTCCAATCAACCTGCCAAATTTCGGTCCAATCCGACACCGTCGCGAAAAATGACAAAATTGCCCCTGGTGTGGTTTTGGTTTGTTAATTTTCTATCCAACAATTCTTCAACCGGACATAATTAATAAGGAAATTAATTATTCAGAGGCCCAAATGAAGGAATTTGGCTAAAATCCTGTGATCCTGAGTCTGTACCCCGAGTCAAATTTCGCGGGCAGTTTCCAATCAACCTACCAAATTTCGGCCCATTCCGACACTGTCGCGGCAAATGACAAAATTGTCCCCGGTGCGGTTTCGCTTTGTTAATTATCTGTCCAGCACATCTTCAACCTGACATAATTAATAAAGAAATTAATTATTCGGAGGATTAAACGAAGGAATTTGGCAAAAATCCTGTGATCCCGGGTCTGTGCCCCGACTCCAATTTCGTGGGCCATTTCCATCGACCTGCCAAATTTTGGCCCATTTCGACACCGTCACGACAAATGATGAAATTGACCCTGCTTCGATTTTGCTTGATTAATTTTCTATCCAAGACTTCTTGAACTTGACATAATTAATAAGGAAATTAATTATTCGGAGGCCCAAACGAAGGAATTTGGCTAAAATCCCGAGATCCTAGATCTGTGCCCGAGTCCAATTTCGCAGGCTGTTTCCAATTAACCTGCCAAATTTCGATCCATTTCGACACCGTCGCGAAAAATGACAAAATTACCCTTGGTGCGATTTTGCTTTGTTAATATTCTGTCCAGCACTTCTTCAACCTGACATAATTAATAAAGAAATTAATTATTTGGAGGCCCAAACGAAGGAATTTTGCAATAATCCCATGGTCCGAGGTTTATGCCCCGAGTCCATTTTCGTGGGCCATTTCCAATCAACCTGCCAAATTTCGGCCAATTCCGATACTGTCGTGGCAAATGACAAAATTGCCCCTGGTGCGGTTTTGCTTTGTTAAATTTCAGTCCAGCACTTTTTCAACTAGACATAATTAGTAAGGAAATTAATTATTCGGAGGCCCAATCGAAGGAATTTGACAAAAATCTCGTGATCCTGGTTCTGTGCCCCGAGTCCAATTTCGCGAGCCGTTTCCAATCAACCTGCTAAATTTCGGCACATTCTGACACCGTCACGAAAATTGACAAAATTGCCCCTGGTACTGTTTGCTTTGTTAATTATCTACCCAACACTTCTTTAACCTGACATAATTAATAAGGAAATTAATTATTCGGAGGCCCAAACGAAGAAATTTGGCCAAAATCTCGTGATCCCGGGTCTGTGCCCAGAGTCCAATTTCGCGGCCCGTTTCCAATCAGCCTGCCAAATTTCGCCCATTCCGACACTGTTGCGAAAAATGACAAAATTGCCCCTGGTGCGGTTTTGCTTTGTTAATTTTCTGTCCAGACCTGACATAATTAATAATGAAATTAATTATTCGAAGGCCCAAACGAAGGAATTTTGCAAAAATCCCTTGATCGCGGGTTTGTGCCCCAAGTCCAATTTCGCGGGCCATTTCCAATCAAACTGCCAAATTTCGGCCCCATTTCGACACCGTCGCAACAAATGAGAACATTGCCCCTGGTACGGTTTTGCTTTGTTAATTTTCTATCCAGCACTTCTTCAACCTGACATAAATAATAAGGAGATTAATTATTCGGAGGCCCGAACGAAGGAATTTGGCCAAAATCCCGTGATCTCGATTCTATGCCCCAAGTCCAATTTCGTAGGCCGTTTCCAATCAACGTGCCAAATTTCGACCCATTCCGACTCCATCGTGCCAAATGAAAAAATTGCCCTTGGTGCGGTTTATCTTTGTTTATTTTCTGTCCAACACTTCTTCAACCTGACATAATTAATAAGGAAATTAATTATTCGGAGGCCAAAACGAAGGAATTTGGCTA
>NW_019264161.1:24155-27778 GCF_002742605.1 Olea europaea var. sylvestris | reverse complement strand
AAAAATGACAAAATTGCTCCTGATGCAGTTTTGCTTTATTAATTTTCTGTCCAACACTTCTTCAACCTAACGTAATTAATAAGGAAATTAATTATTCGGAAGCCCAAATGAAGGAATTTGGCTAAAATCCCGTGATATCGTGTCTGTGCCCCGAGTCTAATTTCACATACCGTTTCCAATCAACCTGCTAAATTTTGGCCCATTGCGACACCATCGCGCCAAATGACAAAATTGCCCCTAGTTCGTTTTATCTTTGTTAATTTTCTGTCCAACACTTCTTCAACCTGACGTAATTAATAAGGAAACTAATTATTCGGAGGCCCAAATGAAGAAACTTGGCTAAAATCCCGTGATCTCGGGTCTGTGCCCCGAGTCCAATTTCGCGGGCCGTTTCCAATCAACGTGCCAAATTTCACCCATTTCGACACCGTCGAAAAAAATGACAAAATTGCCCCTAATGCAATTTTGCTTTGTTAATTTTTCTGTTCAAACCTGACATAATTAATAAAGAAAATAATTATTCAGAGCCCCAAACGAAGAGATTTGGCAAAAATTTCGTGATCCTAAGTTTGTGGCCTGAGTCCTATTTCGCGGGCCATTTCCAATCAAATTGCCCAATTTCGGCCCCGTTCCGACACCGTCGCGACAAATGAGAACATTTCCCCTGGTGCGATTTTCCTTTGTTAATTTTCAGTTCAGCACTTCTTCAACCTGACATAATTAATACGAAAATTAATCCAAATTTTGGCCCATTCCAAAACCCTCGCAAAAAAAGACAAAATTGCCCCTGGTGCGGTTATGATTTGTTAATTTTCTTTCCAACACTTCTTCAACCTGACATAATTCATAAGGAAATTAATTATTCGGAGGCCTAAACGAAGGAATTTAGCTAAAATCCCGTGATCTCGGGTTTATGCCCCGAGTCCAATTTCGCAGGCCGTTTCTAATCAACTTGCGAATTTTCGACCCATTCCGACACCGTCGCGCCAAATGATAAAATTGCCATTGGTGCAGTTTATCTTTGTTAATTTTCTGTTCAACACTTCTTCAACCTGACATAATTAATAAGGAAATTAATTATTTGGAGGCCCAAAAGAATGTATTTGGCTAAAATCCCGTGATCCCAGGTCTGTGCCCCGAGACCAATTTCACGGTCTGTTTCCAATCAACCTGCCAAATTTCGGCCCATTCCGACACCATAGAGAAAAATGACAAAAGTACCTATGGTGCAATTTTGCTTTGATAATTTTCTACCCAACACTTCTTCAACCTGAAATAATTAATAAGGAAATTAATTATTCGAAGGCCTAAACGAAGGAATTTGGCCAAAATCCCGTGATCTCGAGTCCATGCCCCAAGTCCAATTTCTTGGGCCGTTTCCAATCAACCTGCCAAATTTCGACCCATTTCGACACCGTCGTGACAAATGACAAAATTGTCCCCGGTGCGGTTTTGGTTTGTTAATTTTCTGCCCAACGCTTCTTCAACCTGACATAATTAATAAAGAAATTAATTATTCGGAAGCCCAAATGGAGGAATTTGGTAAAAATCCCGTGATCTCGAGTCGGTGCCCCGAGTCCAATTTCGTTGGACATTTCCAATCAACATGCCAAATTTCGGCCCATTCCGACACCGTCGAGATAAATGACAAAATTGCCCCTGCTGTGGTTTTGTTTTGCTAATTTTCTATCCCGCACTTCTTCAACTCGACATAATTAATAAAGAAATTAATTATCCGGAGGCCCAAACGAAGGAATTTTGCTAAAATCGTTTGATCCCGGGTCCGTGTCCCGAGTCCAATTTCGCAGGACGTTTCCAATCAACCTGCCAAATTTCGGCCCATTCCGACTCCGTCCCGACAAATAACAAAACTGCCCCCGCTGCGGTTTTGCTTTGTTAATTTTCTGTCCAGCGCTTCTTCAACCTGCCATAATTAATAAAGAAATTAATTATTAGGAGGCCCAAAAGAAGGAATTTGGCAAAAATCCCAAGATCCCGCGTCTGTGCCCCGAGTCCAATTTCGCAGGCCGTTTCCAATCAACGTGCCAAATTTTGACCCATTCCAACGCCGTTGCGAAAAATGACAAAATTGCCCCTGGTGCGGTTTTGCTTTGTTAATTTTCTATCTAACACTTCTTCAACCTAATATAATTAATAAGGAAATTAATTATTCGGACGTCCAAACGAAGGAGTTTTGCTAAAATTCCGTGATCCCGAGTCTGTGCCCAAGGTCAAATTTCGCGGGCCGTTTCCAATCAGCCTGCCAAATTTCGACCCTTTCCGACACCTTCGCGAAAAATGGCAAAATTGCCCCTGGTGCGATTTTGCTTTGTTAAGTTTCTATCCGGCACTTCTTCAACCTGACATAATTAATAAGGAAATTAATTCGGAGGCCCAAACGAAGGAATTTGTCAAAAATCTCGTGATCTCGGGTTTGTGCCCGAAGTCCGAATTCGCGGGCCGATTCTAATCAACCTGCCAAATTTTGACCCATTCCAACACTGTCGCGCCAAATGACAAAATTGCCCCTGGTGCGATTTATCTTTGTTAATTTTTTGTCCAACAGTTCTTCAACCTGACATAATTAATAAGGAAATTAATTATTCGGAGACCCAAATGAAGGAATTTGGCTAAAATCCCGTGATCCCAAGTCTGTGCCCCAAGTCCAATCTCGCGGTTAGTTTTCAATCAACCTGCAAAATTTCGGCTCATTCTGACATCGTGGCGAAAAATGACATAATTGCCTTTGTGCGGTTTTCCTTTGTTAATTTTCTACCCAACAATTCTTCAACCTGAAATAATTAATAAGGAAATTAATTATTTGGAGGGCCAAACGAAGGAATTTGGCTAAAATCCCGTGATCCCGGGTCTGTGCCCCGAGTCCAATTTCGCGGGGCGTTTCCAATTATCCTTCCAAATTTCGGCCCAATTCGACACCGTCGCAAAAAATGAAAAAATTACCCCTGGTGTTGTTTTGCTTTGTTAATTTTCTATCCAACAATTCTTCAACCGGACATAATTAATAAGGAAATTAATTATTCGGAGACCCAAATGACCAAATTTGACTAAAATCCCATGATCCCAAGTCTGTGCCACGAGTCCAACTTCGCGAGCCATTTCCAATCGACCTGCCGAATTTCGGCCCATTCCGACACCGTCGCGACAAATGACAAAATTGCCTCTGGTACGATTTTGTTTGATTAATTTTCTATCCAACACTTCTTCAACCTGACATAATTAATAAGGCAATTAATTATTCTGAGTTCCAAAAGAAGGAATTTGACTAAAATCCTGAGATCCTAGGTCTGTGCCTCGAGTCCAATTTCGCAGGCCGTTTCCAATTAACCTGCCAAAATTTCGGCCCATTCCGACACCGTTGCGAAAAATGACAAAATTACCCTTGGTGCGATTTTGTTTTGTTAATTTTCTGTCCAGCACTTTTTCAACCAGACATAATTAATAAAGAAATTAATTATTCGGTGGCCCAAACGAAGGAATTTGGCAAAAATCCCGTGATCTGAGGTCTGTGCCCCCAGTCTATTTTCGAGGGCCGTTTCCAATCAACTTGCCAAATTTCGGCCCATTCGGACACCGTAGCGACAAATGACAAAATTCTCCCTGGT
>NW_019264161.1:0-10666 GCF_002742605.1 Olea europaea var. sylvestris | reverse complement strand
AAAAATTCCGTGATCCCGAGTCTGTGCCCCGAGTCTAATTTCGCGGGCCATTTCCAATCAACATGCCAAGTTTCGGCCCATTCCGACACCGTCGCGACAAAAGACAATTGCCCCTGGTGCTGTTTTGCTTTGTTAATTTTCTGTCCAGCACTTCTTTAAAATGACATAATTAATAAGGAAATTAATTACTCGGAGGCTGAAACGAAGGAATTTGGCTAAAATCCCATTATCCCGGGTCTGTGCCCCAAGTACATTTTCGCTGGCCGTTTCCAATCAACTTGCTAAATTTCAGCCCATTCCGACACCGTCGTGCCAAATGACAAAGTTGCCCCTAGTGTGGTTTATCTTTGTTAATTTGCTGTCCAACACTTCTTCAACCTGACATAATGAATAACGAAATTAATTATTCGGAGGCCCAAACGAAGGAATTTGTCTAAAATCCCGTGATCCCAGGTCTATGCCTCGAGTCCAATTTTGCAAACCATTTCCAATCAACCTGCCAAATTTCGGCCCATTAAGACACCGTCGCGAAAAATGAAAAAATTACCCCTAGTGCGGGCTGTGTTTTGTTAATTTTCTGTCAAGCACTTCTTCAACCTGACAAAATAAATAAAGAAATTAAATATGTGGAGGCCCAAACGAAGGAATTTAGCAAAAATCCCGTGATCCCGGGACTGTGCCACGAGTCCAATTTCGCGGGCCGTTTCCAATCAACCTGCCAAATTTCGGCCCATTACGACACCGTCACATCAAATGACAAAATTGCCCTTGGTGTGATTTTGCTTGGTTAATTTTCTATCCAACACTTCTTCAACGTGACATAATTAACAAGGAAATTAATTATTCGGAGGCCCAAACGAAGGAATTTGGCTAAAATCCCGTGATCCCGGGTCTGTGCCCCGAGTCCAATTTCGCAGGTCGTTTCCAA
The DNA here is from genome assembly GCF_002742605.1 of Olea europaea var. sylvestris. Lineage (NCBI taxonomy): Eukaryota > Viridiplantae > Streptophyta > Magnoliopsida > Lamiales > Oleaceae > Olea > Olea europaea. The sequence continues at coordinate 9,738 of NW_019264161.1, read as the reverse complement.
TCAACCTGCTAAATTTCGGCCCATTTCGACATTGTCACGCCAAATGTCAAAATTGTCCCTAGTTCATTTCATTTTTGTTAATTTTCTATCCAACACTTCTTCAACCTGACATAATTAATAAGGAAATTAATTATCGGAGGCCCAAACGAAGAAATTTGGCTAAAATACCGTGATCCCAGGTCTGTGCCCCGAGTCCCATTTCGTGGGCGAATTCCAATCAACCTGCCAAATTTCGCTCATTCCGACACCGTTGCGAAAAATGACAAAATTGCCCCTCGTGCGGTTTTGCTTCGTTAATTTTCTGTCCAAACCTGACATAATTAATAAAGAAATTAATTATTCGGAGGCCTAAACGAAAGAATTTGGCAACAATCCCATGATCCCGGGTCTATGTCCTGGGTCCAATTTCGCAGGCCATTTCCAATCAAACTGCCAAATTTCGGCCCTATACCGACACCGTCGCGACAAATGAGAACATTACCCCTGGTGTGGTTTTGCTTTGTTAATTTTCTGTCCAGCACTTCTTCAACCTGACATAATTTCTACGAAAATTAATCCAAATTTCGGCCCATTCTGAAACCCTCGCGAAAAATGACGAAATTACCCCTGGTGCGGTTTTGCTTTGTTAATTTTCCATCCAAAACTTCTTTAACCTAACATAATTAATACGGAAATTAATTATTTGGAGGCCCAAACAATGGAATTTGGCAAAAATCCCATGATCCCGGGTCTGTGCCCCGTGTCCAATTTCGCGGTCCGTTTCCAATTAACCTGCCAAATTTCGGCCCATTCCGACCCGTCGCGACAAATGACAAAATTGCCCCTGGAGCGATTTTGCTTTGTTAATTTTCTGTCCAACACTTCTACAACCTGACAAAATTAATAAGGAAATTAATCCAAATTTCAGTCCATTCCGACACCGTCGTGAAAAATGACAAAATTGCCCCTGGTACGATTTTGCTTTGTTAATTTTCTGTCCAACACTTCTTCAACCTAATATAATTAATAAGGAAATTAATAATTCAGAGGCACAAATGACGGAATCTGGTTAAAATCCCGTGATCCTGGGTCTGTGCCCAGAGTCCAATTTCACGGGCCGTTTTCGATCAACCTACCAAATTTTGGTCCATTTCGACACCGTTGCAAAAATGACAAAATTGCCCTTGGTGCGATTTTTCTTTGTTAATATTTTGTCCAACACTTCTTCAACCTAATATAATTAATAAGGAAATTAATTATTCGGAGGCCCAAACGAAGGAATTTGGCTAAAATCCATGATCCCGGGTCTGGGCCTTGAGTCCAATTTCGCGGACCGTTTCCAATCAACCTTCCAAATTCGGTCCATTCCAACACCGTCGCGCCGAATGACAAAATTGCCCCTGGTACGATTTTGCTTTGTTAATTTTCTGTCCAACACTTCTTCAACCTAATATAATTAATAAGGAAATTAATTATTCGGAGGCCCAAACGAAGGAATTTGGCTAAAATCCATGATCCCGGGTCTGTGCCTTGAGTCCAAATTCGCGGACCGTTTCCAATCAACCTTCCAAATTCGGTCCATTCCAACACCGTCGCGCCGAATGACAAAATTGCCCCTGGTGCGGTTTTGCTTGGTTAATTTTCTATCCAGCACTTCTTCAACATAATTAATAAAGAAATTATTCATTCGGAGGTCAAAACGAAAGAATTTGGTAAAAATCCAGTGATCCTAGGTCTGTGCCCCGAGTCCAATTTCGCGGGCCGTTCCCAATCAACCTGCTAAATTTCGGCCCATTGCGACACCTTCACGACAGATGACGAAATTGCTCCTGGTGTGATTTTACATTGTTAATTTTCTATCCAACACTTCTTCAACCTAACATAATTAATAACGATATTAATTATTCGGAGACCCAAATGAAGGAATTTGGCTAAAATCCCGTGATCCCGGGTCTGTGCCTCAAGTCCAATTTCGCGGGCCATTTCCAATCAACCTGCCAAATTTTGGCCCATTCCAACACAGTCGAGACAAATGACAAAATTGATGTTTTGCCTAGCACTTCGTCAACCTGACATAATTAATAAGGAAATTAATCCAATTTTTGGCCCATTCCAATACCGTCGCGACAAATGGCAAAATTGCCCCTGGCATGATTTTGCTTTGTTAATTTTTGGTCCAACACTTCGTCAACCTAAAATAATAAATAAGGAAATTAATCTAAATTTCAGCCCATTCTGACCCTGTCGCGAAAAATTACAAAATTCCTCATGGTGCAGTTTTGTTTTGTTAATTTTCTATCGAACACTTCTTCAAACTAAAATAATTAATAAGGAAATTAATTATTCGGAGGCCCAAACGAAGAAATTTAGCTAAAATCCCATGATCCCGGGTCTTTGCCCCGAGTCCAATTTTCTCGGGCCATTTCCAATCAACCTGCCAAATTTCGGCCCCTTCCGACACCGTCTCGCCAAATGACAAAATTGCCCCTGGTGCGGTTTATCTTTGTTAATTTTCTGTCCAGTACTTCATCAACCTGACATAATTAATAAGGAAATTAATCCAAATTTCGGCCCATTCTGACACCGTCGTGAAAAATTACAAAATTGCTCCTGGTGCGGTTTTGCTTTGTTAATTTTATGTCCACCACTTCTTCAAACTAGCATAATTAATAAGGAAATTAATTATTCGGAGGCCCAAATGAAGGAATTTGGCTAAAATCCCATGATCTCGGGACTACACCCCGAGTCCAATTTCGTGGGCTGTTTCCAATCAACTCAGCCCATTCTCACACCGTCGCGCCAAATGACAAAATTGCCCCTGGTGCGGTTTATCTTTGTTAATTTTCTGTCCAGCGCTTCTTTAACCTGACATAATTAATAAGGAAATTAATTATTCGGAGGCCCAAACGAAGGAATTTGGCTAAAATCCCTTGATCCCTTGTCTGTTCTCCTAGTCCAATTTCGCGGGCCGTTTCCAATCAACCGTCAAATTTCGATCCATTCCGACACCGTTGCGACAAATGACAAAATTACCCCTGGTACGGTTTTGCTTTGTTAATTTTTTGTCCACCACTTCGTCAACCTGACATAATTAATAGGGAAATTAATTCAAATTTCGGCCCATTCCGACACCGTCGGGAAAAATTAGCAAAATTGCTCCTGGTGCGGCTTTGCTTTCTTAATTTTCTATCCAACACTTCTTCAAACTAACATAATTAATAAGGAAATTAATTATTCGGAGGCGCAAACGAAGGAATTTGGCTAAAATTCTGTGATCCTGGGTCTGTGCCCCGAGTCCAATTTCGCAGGCCGTTTCTAATCAACCTGCCAAATTTCGGTCCATTCTGACACCGTTGCACCAAATGACAAAATTGCCCCTGGTGCGGTTTATCTTTGTTAATTTTCTGTCCAGCACTTCTTCAACCTGACATAATTAATAAGAAAATTAATTATTTGGAGGCCCAAACGAAGCAATTTGGCTAAAATCCCTTTATCCCGAGTCTGTGTCCCTAGTCCAATTTCATGGGCCGTTTCCAATCAACCTGCCAAATTTAGGCCCATTCCGACACCGTCGTGACAAATGACAAACTTGCCCCTGGCACGATTTTGCTTTGTTAATGTTTTGTCCAGCACTTCGTCAACCTGACATAATTAATAAGGGAATTAGTTCAAATTCCGACCCATTCCGACACCGTGGCGAAAAATTACAAAATTGCTCCTGTGCTGTTATGGTTTGTTAATTTTCTGTCCAACACTTCTTCAAACTAACATAATTAATAAGGAAATTAATTATTCGGGGGCCCAAACGAAGGAATTTGGCTAAAATCCCTTGATCCTGGGTCTGTTTCCCTAGTCCAATTTCGCGGGCCGTTTCCAATCAACCTGTCAAATTTCGGTCCATTCCAACACCGTCGCAACAAATGACAAAATTGCCCCTGGCACGATCTTGCTTTGTTAATTTTTTGTCCACCACTTCGTCAACCTGACATAATTAACAAGGAAATTAATTCAAATTTCGGCCCATTCCGACACCGTCACGAAAAATTTCAAAATCGCTCATGGTGCGGTTTTGCTTTGTTAATTTTCTGTCCAACACTTCTTTAAACTAACATAATTAATAAGGAAATTAATTATTCGGAGGCCCAAACGAAGGAATTTGGCTAAAATCCCATGATCCCAGGTCTGTGCCCCGAGTCCAATTTCGCTGGCCGTTTCCAATCAACCTTCCAAATTTCGGTCCATTCCAACATCGTCACCCCGAATGACAAAATTACCCCTGGTGCGGTTTATTTTTGTTAACTTTCTGTCCAGCACTTCTTCAACCTAACATGATTAATAAGAAAATTAATTATTCAGAGGACCAAACGAATCAATTTGACTAAAATCCCTTGATCCCAGGTCTGTGCCCCTAGTCCAATTTCGGGGGCGGTTTCCAATCAACCTTCCAAATTTCGGCCCATTTCGACACCGTTGCGACAAATGACAAACTTGCCCCTAGCACGGTTTTACTTTCTTAATGTTTTGCCAACACTTTGTCAACCTAACATAATTAATAAGGAAATTAATCCAAATTTTGGCCCATTCCGACACCATCGCGAAAAATTACAAAATTGCTCCTGGTGCGGTTTTGCTTTGTTAATTTTCTGTCCAACACTTCTTCAAACTAACATAATTAATAAGGAAATTAATTATTCGGAGGCCCAAACGAAGGAATTTGGCTAAAATCCCGTGATCCCAGGTCTGTGCCCCGAATCCAATTTCGTGGGCCGTTTCCAATCAACCTGCTAAATTTCGGCCCATTCCGACATCGTCGTGCCGTATAACAAACTTGCCCCTGGTGCGGTTTATCTTTATTAATTTTCTGTTCGGCACTTCTTCAATCTGACATCATTAATAAGGAAATTAATTATTCGGAGCACTAAATGAAGGAATTAGGCTAAAATCCCGTGATCCCGGGTCTGTGCTCCAAGTCCAAATTCGTGGGCCGTTTCCAATCAACCTGCCAAATTTTGGCCCATTCCGACACCATCGTGACAAATGACAAAATTGCCCTTGGTCCGGTTTGGCTTGGTAAGTTTTCTAACCAACACTTCTTCAACCAGACATAATTAATAAGGAAATTAATTATTCGAACGCCCAAACGAAGGAATTTGGCTAAAATCCCGTGATCCCGGGTCTGTGCCCCGAGTCCAATTTCGTAGGCCATTTCCGATCAACCTACCAAATTTCGGCCCATTTCGACACCTAGCGACAAATGACAAAATTGCCCCTGGTGCGGATTTGCGTTGTTAATTTTCTGTCCAGCACTTCTTCAGCCTGACATAATTAATCAGGAAATTAATTATTCGGAGGCCCAAACAAAGGAATTTGGCTAAAGTCTCGTGATCCCGGGTCTGTGCCCAGAGTCCAATTTCGCGGGACGTTTCCAATCAACCTGCCAGATTTCAGCCGATTCCGACACCGTCGTGACAAATGAAAAAATTGCCCTTTGTACGATTTTTCTTTGTTAATTTTCTGTCCAACACTTCTTCAACATGACATAATTAATGAGGAAATTAATTATTCGGAGGCCCAAACGAAGGAATTTGGCTAAAATCCCATGATCCCGGTTCTGTGCCCGGAGTCCAATTTCGCAGGCCATTTCCAATCAATCTGCCAAATTTTAGTCCATTTCGACACTGTGGCGAAAAATGACAAAATTGCCCCTGGTACGATTTTGCTTTGTTAATTTACTGTCCAACACTTCTTAAACCTGATATAATTAATAAGGAAATTAAATATTCGGAGGCCCAAACGATAGAATTTGGCTGAAATCCCGTGATCCTGAGTTTGTGCCCCGAGTCCAATTTCGCGGGCCGTTTCCAATCAACCTACCAAATTTCGGCCCATTCCAACACCGTCGTGTCAAATGGCAAAATTGCCCCTGGTGCGGTTTTTCTTTGTTAATTTTTTGTCCAACACTTCTTTAACCTGATAAAATTAATAAGGAAATTAATTATTCGGTGGCCCAAACAAAGGAATTTAGCTAAAATCCCGTGATACCGAGTCTATGCCCCGAGTACAATTTCGTGGGCCGTTTCAAATCAACTTGTCAAATTTCGGCCCATTCCGACACCATCATGCCAAATGACAAAATTGCACCTAGTGCGGTTTATCTTTGTTAATTTTCTGTCCAGCACTTCTTCAACCTGACATAATTAATAAGGAAATTAATTATTCGGAGGTCCAAGCGAAAGAATTTGGCTAAAATCCCGTGATCCCAGGTCTGTGCCCCAAGTCCAATTTTGCAGGCCATTTCCAATCAATCTGCCAAGTTTCGGCCCATTCCGACGTCGTCGCGACAAATGAGAAAATTGTCCCTGGTGCGATTTTTCTTTGTTAATTTTTTATCCAGCACTTCTTCCACCTGACATAATTAATAAGGATATTAATCATTCGGAGGCCCAACAAAAGAATTTGGCTAAAATCCCGTGGACCCGGGTCTGTGCCCCGAGTCCAATTTCACGGGCCGTTTCCAATCAACCTGCTAAATTTCGGCCCATTCTGACACCGTCACGCCAAATGACAAAATTGCCCCTGGTGCGGTTTATCTTTGTTAATTTTTTGTCCAGCACTTCTTCAACCTGACATAATTAATAAGGAAATTAATTATTCGGAGGTCCAAGCGAAAGAATTTGGCTAAAATCCCGTGAGCCCAGGTCTGTGCCCCAAGTCCAATTTTGCAGGCCATTTCCAATCAATCTGCCAAGTTTCGGCCCATTCCGACGTCGTCGCGACAAATGAGAAAATTGTCCCTGGTGCGATTTTTCTTTGTTAATTTTTTATCCAGCACTTCTTCCACCTGACATAATTAATAAGGAAATTAATTATTCGGAGGTCCAAGCGAAAGAATTTGGCTAAAATCCCGTGAGCCCAGGTCTGTGCCCCAAGTCCAATTTTGCAGGCCATTTCCAATCAATCTGCCAAGTTTCGGCCCATTCCGACGTCGTCGCGACAAATGAGAAAATTGTCCCTGGTGCGATTTTTCTTTGTTAATTTTTTATCCAGCACTTCTTCCACCTGACATAATTAATAAGGAAATTAATTATTCGGAGGTCCAAGCGAAAGAATTTGGCTAAAATCCCGTGAGCCCAGGTCTGTGCCCCAAGTCCAATTTTGCAGGCCATTTCCAATCAATCTGCCAAGTTTCGGCCCATTCCGACGTCGTCGCGACAAATGAGAAAATTGTCCCTGGTGCGATTTTTCTTTGTTAATTTTTTATCCAGCACTTCTTCCACCTGACATAATTAATAAGGAAATTAATTATTCGGAGGTCCAAGCGAAAGAATTTGGCTAAAATCCCGTGAGCCCAGGTCTGTGCCCCAAGTCCAATTTTGCAGGCCATTTCCAATCAATCTGCCAAGTTTCGGCCCATTCCGACGTCGTCGCGACAAATGAGAAAATTGTCCCTGGTGCGATTTTTCTTTGTTAATTTTTTATCCAGCACTTCTTCCACCTGACATAATTAATAAGGAAATTAATTATTCGGAGGTCCAAGCGAAAGAATTTGGCTAAAATCCCGTGAGCCCAGGTCTGTGCCCCAAGTCCAATTTTGCAGGCCATTTCCAATCAATCTGCCAAGTTTCGGCCCATTCCGACGTCGTCGCGACAAATGAGAAAATTGTCCCTGGTGCGATTTTTCTTTGTTAATTTTTTATCCAGCACTTCTTCCACCTGACATAATTAATAAGGAAATTAATTATTCGGAGGTCCAAGCGAAAGAATTTGGCTAAAATCCCGTGAGCCCAGGTCTGTGCCCCAAGTCCAATTTTGCAGGCCATTTCCAATCAATCTGCCAAGTTTCGGCCCATTCCGACGTCGTCGCGACAAATGAGAAAATTGTCCCTGGTGCGATTTTTCTTTGTTAATTTTTTATCCAGCACTTCTTCCACCTGACATAATTAATAAGGAAATTAATTATTCGGAGGTCCAAGCGAAAGAATTTGGCTAAAATCCCGTGAGCCCAGGTCTGTGCCCCAAGTCCAATTTTGCAGGCCATTTCCAATCAATCTGCCAAGTTTCGGCCCATTCCGACGTCGTCGCGACAAATGAGAAAATTGTCCCTGGTGCGATTTTTCTTTGTTAATTTTTTATCCAGCACTTCTTCCACCTGACATAATTAATAAGGAAATTAATTATTCGGAGGTCCAAGCGAAAGAATTTGGCTAAAATCCCGTGAGCCCAGGTCTGTGCCCCAAGTCCAATTTTGCAGGCCATTTCCAATCAATCTGCCAAGTTTCGGCCCATTCCGACGTCGTCGCGACAAATGAGAAAATTGTCCCTGGTGCGATTTTTCTTTGTTAATTTTTTATCCAGCACTTCTTCCACCTGACATAATTAATAAGGAAATTAATTATTCGGAGGTCCAAGCGAAAGAATTTGGCTAAAATCCCGTGAGCCCAGGTCTGTGCCCCAAGTCCAATTTTGCAGGCCATTTCCAATCAATCTGCCAAGTTTCGGCCCATTCCGACGTCGTCGCGACAAATGAGAAAATTGTCCCTGGTGCGATTTTTCTTTGTTAATTTTTTATCCAGCACTTCTTCCACCTGACATAATTAATAAGGAAATTAATTATTCGGAGGTCCAAGCGAAAGAATTTGGCTAAAATCCCGTGAGCCCAGGTCTGTGCCCCAAGTCCAATTTTGCAGGCCATTTCCAATCAATCTGCCAAGTTTCGGCCCATTCCGACGTCGTCGCGACAAATGAGAAAATTGTCCCTGGTGCGATTTTTCTTTGTTAATTTTTTATCCAGCACTTCTTCCACCTGACATAATTAATAAGGAAATTAATTATTCGGAGGCCCAAACGAAGGAGTTTGGCTAAAATCCCGTGATCCCGGGTCTGTGCCCCGAGTCCAATTTCACGGGCCGTTTCCAATCAACCTGCTAAATTTCGGCCCATTCTGACACCGTCACGCCAAATGACAAAATTGCCCCTGGTGCGGTTTATCTTTGTTAATTTTTTGTCCAGCACTTCTTCAACCTGACATAATTAATACGAAAATTAATTATTCGGAGGCCCAAACGAAGGAATTTGGCTAAAATCCCATAATCCCGGGTCTTTGCCCCGAGAACAATTTCGCGGGTCGTTTCCAATAGCCTGCCAAATTTCGGCCCATTCCGACACCGTCGCGCCAAATGACAAAATTGTCCCTGGTGCGGTTTTTCTTTGTTAATTTTCTGTCCAACACTTCTTCAACCTGACATAATTAATAAGGAAATTATTTATTCGGTGGCCAAAACGAAGGAATTTCGCTAAAATCCCTTGATCCCGGCTCAGTGCCTCAAGTCCAATTTCGCGGGCCGTTTCTAATCAACATGCCAAATTTCATCCCATTTCGACTCCGTCGCGAAAAATGACAAAATTGCCCCTAGTGTGGTTTTGCTTTGTTAATTTTCTGTCCAGCACTTCTTCAACTTGACATAATTAATAAGGAAATTAATTATTCAGAGGCCCAAATGAAGGAATTTTGCTAAAATCCTGTGATCACGGCTCTGTGCCCCGAGTCCAATTTCGTGGGTCATTTCTAATCAACCTGCCAAATTTTAGCCCATTCTGACACCGTCGCGAAAAATGACAAAATTGACCCTGGTCCGGTTTTTTCTTTGTTAATTTTCTGTCCAGCACTTCTTCGACTTGACATAATTAATAAGGAAATTAATTATTCGGAGGCCCAAAAGAAGGAATTTGGCTAAAATCCCATGATCCCGTGTCTGTGCC
>NW_019264160.1:0-12906 GCF_002742605.1 Olea europaea var. sylvestris | reverse complement strand
GGGTGGGTTAAATCCAAAAGGAACGCTACATTTCTAGAAAGTACTTATGGGCCCAAAACGGACACCGTATGCAAAAGTCACACTCAGTTCTTCGATCTCCTACAATCCAAGCATTCCAGATAAGCAAGTACTTGTTCTTCCACAATAGATCGAAATCCCTCATACATCATGTGGAAAAGGGTGGGTTCAATCCAAAAGGATCACTACATTTCCAAAAAGTAATTATGGGCCCGAAACGTACACCGTATGCAAAAGTCACACTTAGTGCTTCGATAGCTGGCAATCCAAGCATTCCAGATAAGCAAGTGCTTGTTCTTCCACAAAGGACCGAAATCCCTCATACATCACGTGGAAAAGGGTGGGTTCAATCCAAAAGGATCGCTGCATTTCCAAAAAGTACTTATGGGCCCAAAACAGACACCGTATGCAAAAGTTACATTCTGTTCTTCGATAGCCGGCAATCCAAGCATTCCAAATAGGCAAGTGCTTGTTCATCTGCAAATGACTGAAATCCCTCATACGACGTGAAAAAAAGGGTGGGTTAAATCCAAAAGGAACGCTACATTTCCAGAAAGTACTTATGGGCCCAAAACGGACACCGTATGCAAAAGTCACACTGAGTTCTTCGATCTCCTACAATCCAAGCATTCCAGATAAGCAAGTACTTGTTCTTCCACAAAGGAGCGAAATCCCTCATACATCACGTGGAAAAGGGTGGGTTCAATCCAAAAGGATCGCTACATTTCCAAAAATTACTTATGGGCCCAAAACGGACACCGTATGCAATAGTTACACTCAGTTCTTCGACAGCCGGCAATCCAAGCAGTCCAAATGGGCAAGTGCTTGTTCATCCACAAATGACTGAAATCCCTCATACGATGTGAACAAAAGGGTGGGTTAAATCCAAAAGGATCGTTACATTTCTGGAAAGTACTTATGGGCCCAAAACGGACACCGTATGCAAAAGTCACACTCAGTTCTTCGATCGCCTACTATCCAAGCATTCCGAATAAGCAAGTGCTTGTTCTTACACAAAGGACCGAAATCCCTCATACATCACGCAAAAAAGGGTGGGTTAAATAAAAAAGGATCGCAACATTTCCAAAAAGTACTTATGGGCCCAAAACGGACATCATATGCAAAAGTCACACTCAGTTCTTCGATCGCCTACAATCCAAGCATTCCAAATAAGCAAGTGCTTGTTCTTCCACAAAGGACCGAAATCCGTCATACATCACATGGAAAAGGGTGGGTTCAATCCAAAAGGATCGCTACATTTGCAAAAAGTACTTATGGGCCCAAAACGGACACCGTATGCAAAAGTCAAACTCAGTTCTTCGATCGCCGGCAATCCAACCGTTCTAAATAAGCAAGTGCTTGTTATTCCAAAAATGGCAAAAATCTACCATACGTCACGGCGAAGCGATGAGTTCAATTCAATAGGGTCGCTACATTTTCGAAAAGTACTTATGCGCCCAAAACGGACACCGTATGCAAAAGTTACACTCAGTTCTTCGATAGCCGACAATCCAACCATCCCAAATAAGCAAGTGCTTGTTCATCCATAAATGACTGAAATCCCTCGTACGATGTGGGCAAAAGGGTGGGTTAAATCAAAAAGGATCGTTACATTTTCGGAAAGTACTTATGGGCCCAAAACGGACACCGTATGCAAAAGTCACACTCAATTCTTCGATCGCCTACAATCCAAGCGTTCCAAATGAGTAAATGCCTATTCTTCCACAAAGGACCAAAATCTCACATACATCACGCGAAAAAGGGTGGGTTCAATCCAAAAGGATCGTTACATTTCCAAAAAGTACTTATGGGCCCAAAACGGACACCGTATGCAAAAGTCACACTCAGTTCTTCGATCGCCCACAATCCAAGCATTCCAAATAAGTGAGTGCTTGTTCTTCCACAAAGGACTGAAATCCCTCATACATCACGCGAAAAAGGGTGGGTTCAATCCAAAAGGATCGCTACATTTCCAAAAAGTACTTATGGGCCCAAAACGAACACCGTATGCAAAAGTCACACTAAGTTCTTCGATCGCCTACAATCCAAGCATTCCAAATAAGCAAGTGCTTGTTCTTCCACAAAGGACCAAAATCCCTCATAAATCGCGTGAAAAAGGGTGGGTTCGATCAAAAAGGGTCGCTACATTTCCAAAAAGTACTTATGGGCCCAATACGAACACCGTATGCAAAAGTCAAACTCAGTTCTTCGATCGTCGACAATCCAACCGTTCCAAATAAGCAAGTGCTTGTTATTCCAAAAATGGTCAAAATCCATCATACGCCACGATGAAGTGGTGAGTTCAATTCAATAGGGTCGCTACATTTTCGAAAATTACTTATGGGCCTAAAACGGACACCGTATGCAAAAGTTACACTCAGTTCTTCGATAGCCGACAATCCAAGCATTCCAAATAAGCAAGTGCTTGTTCATCCACAAATGACCAAAATCCCTCATACGATGTGAGCAAAAGGGTGGGTTAAATCCAAAAGGATCGCTACATTTCCAGAAAGTACTTATGGGCCCAAAACGGAAACCGTATGCAAAATCACACTCAGTTCTTTGATCGTCTACAATCCAAGCATTGCAAATAAGCAAGTGCTTGTTCTTCCACAAAAGACCGAAATCCCTCATACATCACGTGAAAAAGGGTGGGTTCAATCCAAAAGGATTGCTATCTTTCCAAAAAGTACTTATGGGCCCAAAACGGACACTGTATGCAAAAATCACGCTCAGTTCTTCGATCGCCGACAATCAAACCGTTCCAAATAAGCAAGTGCTTGTTATTCCAAAAATGGCAAAAATCTATCATACGTCACGGCGAAGCTGTGAGTTCAATTCAAAAGGGTCGATACATTTCCGAAAAGTACTTATGCGCCCAAAACGGACACCGTATACAAAAGTTACACTCAGTTCTTCGATAGCCGACAATCCAAGCGTTCCAAATAAGCAAGTGCTTGTTCATCCACATACGACCGAAATCCCTCGTACGATGTGAGCAAAAGGGTGGGTTAAATCCAAAAGGATCGCTACATTTCCGAAAAGTACTTATGGGCCCAAAACGGACACGGTATGCAAAAGTCACACTCAATTTTTCGATCGCCTACAATCCAAGCATTCCAAATAAGCAAGTGCTTGTTCTTCCACAAAGGACCAAAATCCCTCATACATCACGCGAAAAAGGGTGGGTTCAATCCAAAAGGGTCGCTTCATTTCCAAAAAGTACTTATGGGCCCAAAACGGACACGGTATGCAAAAGTCACACTCAGTTCTTCGATCGCCTACAATCCAAGCATTGCAAATAAGCAAGTGCTTGTTCTTCCACATAGGACCAAAATCCATCATACATCATGCAAAAAAGGGTGGGTTAAATCCAAAAGGATCGCTACATTTCCAAAAAGTACTTATGGGCCCAAAACGGACACCGTATGCAAAAGTCACACTCAGTTCTTCGATCGCCTACAATCCAAGCATTGCAAATAAGCAAGTGCTTGTTCTTCCACATAGGACCAAAATCCCTCATACATCACGTGAAAAAGGGTGGGTTCAATCCAAAAGGATCGCTACATTTCCGAAAAGTACTTATGGGGCCAAAACGGACACCGTATGCAAAAGTCACACTCAGTTCTTCGATCGCCGACAATCCAACCGTTCCAAATAAGCAAGTGCTTGTTATTCCAAAAATGGCCAGAATCCATCATACGTCACGGTGAAGCTGTGAGTTCAATTCAAAAGGGTCGCTATATTTCCGAAAAGCACTTATGCGCCCAAAACGGACACCGTATGTAAAAGTTACAATCAGTTCTTCGATAGCCGACAATCCAAGCATTCCAAATAAGCAAGTGCTTGTTCATCCACATACGACCAAAATCCCTCGTACGATGTGAGCAAAAGGGTGGGTTTAATCCAAAAGGATCGCTACATTTCCGAAAAGTACTTATGGGCCCAAAACGGACACCGTATGCAAAAGTCGCACTCAGTTCTTCGATCGCCGACAATCCAACCGTTCCAAATAAGCAAGTGCTTGTTATTCCAAAAATGGCAAAAATCTATCATACGTCACGGCGAAGCTATGAGTTCAATTCAAAAGGGTCGATACATTTTCGAAAAGTACTTATGCGCCCAAAACGGACACCGTATGCAAAAGTTACACTCAGTTCTTCGATAGCCCACAATCCAAGCGTTCCAAATAAGCAAGTGCTTGTTCATCCAAATACGACCGAAATCCCTTGTACGATGTGAGCAAAAGGGTGGGTTAAATCCAAAAGGATCGCTATATTTCCGAAAAGTACTTATGGGCCCAAAACGGACACGGTATGCCAAAGTCACACTCAGTTCTTCGATCGCCTACAATCCAAGCATTGCAAATAAGCAAGTGCTTGTTCTTCCACAAAGGACCAAAATCCATCATACATCATGCAAAAAAGGGTGGGTTAAATCCAAAAGGATCGCTACATTTCCAAAAAGTACTTATGGGCCCAAAACGGACAACGTATGCAAAAGTTACACTCAGTTCTTCGATCGCCGACAATCCAAGCATTCCAAGTAAGCAAGTGCTTGTTCATCCAAATACGACCGAAATCCCTTGTACGATGTGAGCAAAAGGGTAGGTTAAATCCAAAAGGATCGCTACATTTCCGGAAAGTACTTATGGGCCCAAAACGGACAACGTATGCAAAAGTTACACTCAGTTCTTCGATCGCCGACAATCCAACCGTTCCAAATAAGCAAGTGCTTGTTATTCCAAAAATGGCCAGAATCCATCATACGTCACGGTGAAGCTATGAGTTCAATTCAAAAGGGTCGCTATATTTCCGAAAAGCACTTATGCGCCCAAAACGGACACCGTATGCAAAAGTTACAATCAGTTCTTCGATAGCCGACAATCCAAGCATTCCAAATAAGCAAGTGCTTGTTCATCCACATACGACCAAAATCCATCGTACGATGTGAGCAAAAGGGTGAGTTTAATCCAAAAGGATCGCTACATTTCCAAAAAGTACTTATGGGCCCAAAACGGACACCGTATGCAAAAGTCACACTCAGTTCTTCGATCACCGACAATCCAACCGTTCAAAATAAGCAAGTTCTTGTTATTCCAAAAATGGCCAGAATCCATCATATGTCACGACGAAGCTGTGAGTTCAATTCAAAAGGGTCGCTATATTTCTGAAAAGAACTTATGCGCCCAAAACGGACACCGTATGCAAAAGTTACACTCAGTTCTTCGATAGCCGACAATCCAAGCATTCCAAAAAAGCAAGTGCTTGTTCATCCACATACGACCAAAATCCCTCGTACGATGTGAACAAAAGGGTGGGTTTAATCCAAAAGGATCGCTACATTTCCGAAAAGTACTTATGGGCCCAAAACGGACACCGTATACAAAAGTCACATTCAATTCTTCGATCGCCTACAATCCAAGCATTGCAAATAAGCAAGTGCTTGTTCTTAAACAAAGGACTAAAATCCATCATACATCACACGAAAAAGGGTGGGTTCAATCCAAAAGGATCGCTACATTTCCAAAAAGTATTTATGGGCCCAAAACGGACACCGTATGTAAAAGTCACACTCAGTTCTTCGATCGCCTACAATCCAAGCATTGCAAATAAGCAAGTGCTTGTTCTTCCACAAAGTACCGAAATCCATCATACATCACGTTAAAAAGGGTGGGTTCAATCCAAAAGGATCGCTACATTTCCAAAAAGTACTTATGGGCCCAAAATGGACACCGTATGCAAAAGTCACACTCTGTTCTTCGATAGCCTACAATCGAAGCATTCCAAATAAGCAAGTGCTTGTTCTTCCACAAAGGACTGAAATCCCTCATACATCAAGTGAAAAAGGGTGGGTTCAATCCAAAAGGATCGTTACATTTCCAAAAAGTACTTATGGGCCCAAAACGGACACCGTATGCAAAAGTCACACTCAGTTCTTCGATCGCCTACAATCCAAGCATTCCAAATAAGCAAGTGCTTGTTCTTCCACAAAGGATCGAAATCCCTCATACATCGCGTGAAAAAGGGTGGGTTCAATCCAAAAGGGTCGCTACATATCCAAAAAGTACTCATGGGCCCATAACGGACAACGTATGCAATAGTCAAACTCAGTTCTTCGATCGTCGACAATCTAACCGTTCCAAATAAGCAAGTGCTTGTTATTCCAAAAATGGCCAAAATCCGTCATACGTCACGACGAAGTGGTGAGTTCAATTCAATAGGGTCGCTACATTTTTGAAAAGTACTTATGGGCCCAAAACGGACACCGTATGCAAAACTTACACTCAGTTCTTCGATAGCCGAAAATCGAAGCATTCCAAATAAGAAAGTGCTTGTTCATCCACAAATGACCAAAATCCCTCATACGATGTGAGCAAAAGGGTGGGTTAAATCCAAAAGGATCGCTACATTTTCGGAAAGTACTTATGGGCCCAAAACGGACACCGTATGCAAAACTGACACTCAGTTCTTCGATCATCTACAATCCTAGCATTGCAAATAAGCAAGTGCTTGTTCTTCCACAAAGGACCAAAATCCCTCATACGTCATGCCAAAAAGGGTGGGTCCAATCCAAAAGGATCGCTACATTTCCAAAAAGTACTTATGGGCCAAAAACGGACACCGTATACGAAAGTCACACTCAGTTCTTCGATCGCCAACAATCCAACCGTTCCAAATAAGCAAGTGCTTGTTATTCCAAAAATGGCCAAAATCCATCATATGTCACGGTGAAGCTGTGAGTTCAATTCAAAAGGGTCGCTACATTTTCGAAAAGTACTTATGCGCCCAAAACGGACACAGTATGCAAAAGATACACTCAGTTCTTCGATAGCCGACAATCCAAGCATTCCAAATAAGCAAGTGCTTGTTCATCCACATACGACCGAAATCCCTCGTACGATGTGAGCAAAAGGGTGGGTTAAATCCAAAAGGATCGCCACATTTTCGAAAAGTACTTATGGGCCCAAAACGGACACCGTATGCAAAAGTCACACTCAATTCTTCGATCGCCTACAATCCAAGCATTCCAGATAAGCAAGTGCTTGTTCTTCCACAAAGGACCAAAATCCATCATACATCATGCGAAAAAGGGTGGGTTCAATCCAAAAGGATCGCTACATTTTCAAAAAGTACTTATGGGCCCAAAACGGACAACGTATGCAAAAGTCAAACTCAGTTCTTCGATCGCCAACAATCCAAGCATTCCAAATAAGCAAGTGCTTGTTCTTCCACAAAGGACCGAAATCCCTCATACATCGTGTGAAAAAGGGTGGGTTCAATCCAAAAGGGTCGCTATGTTTCCAAAAAGTACTTATGGGCCCAAAACGGACACCGTATGCAAAAGTCAAACTCAGTTCTTCGATCGTCGACAATCCAACCGTTCCAAATAAGCAAGCGCTTGTTATTCCGAAAATGGCCAAAATCCGTCATACGTGACGACGAAGCGGTGAGTTCAATTCAATAGGGTCGCTACATTTCCAAAAAGTACTTATGGGCCCAAAACGGACATCGTATGCAAAAGTTACACTCAGTTCTTCGATAGCCGACAATCCAAGCTTTCCAAATAAGCAAGTGCTTGTTCATCCACAAACGATCGAAATCCCTCGTACGATGTGAGCAAAAGGGTGGGTTAAATCCAAAAGGATCGCTACATATCTGGAAAGTACTTATGGGCCCAAAACGGACACCGTATGCAAAAGTCACACTCTGTTCTTAGATCGCCGACAATCCATCCGTTCCAAATAAGCAAGTGCTTGTTCTTCCACAAAGGATTGAAATCCCTCATACATCACGCGAAAAAGGGTGGGTTTAATCCAAAAGGATCGCTACATTTTCAATAAGTACTTATGGGCCCATAACGGACACCGTATGCAAAAGTCACACACAGTTTTTCGATCGCCTACAATCCAAGCATTCCAAATCAGCAAGTGCTTGCTCTTCCACAAAGGACCGAAATCCCTCATACATCATGCGAAAAAGGGTGGGTTCAATCCAAAAGGATCGCAACATTTACAAAAAGCACTTATAGGCCCAAAACAGACACCGTATGCAAAAGTCACACTCAGTTCTTCGATCGCCTACAATCCAAGCATTTCGAATAAGCAAGTGCTTGGTCTTCCACAAAGGACCGAAATCCCTCATACATCACGTGAAAAAGGGAGGGTTCAGTCCAAAAGGATCGCTACATTTCCAAAAATTACTTATGGGCCCAAAACGGACAGCGTATGCAAAAGTCACACTCAGTTCTTAGATCGCCGACAATCCAACCGTTCCAAAAAAGCAAGTGCTTGTTCTTACACAAAGGATCAAAATCCCTCATACATCACGTGAAAAAGGGTGGGTTCAATCCAAAAGGATCGCTACATTTCGAAAAAGTACTTATGGGCCCAAAACGGACACCGTATGCAAAAGTCACACTCAGTTCTTCGATCGCCGACAATCCAAGCATTCCAAATAAGCAACTGCATTTTCTTCAACAAATAGCCGAGATCACTCATACGACATGATGAAAGGCGTGGGTTCGATTCAAGAGGATCGCTACATTTTCCAAAAGTATTTATGGGCCCAAAACGGGCACCGTATGCAAAACTCACACTCAGATTTTCGAACGTCGACAATCCAACCGTTCCAAATAAGCAAGTGCTTGTCATTCCAAAAATTACCAAAATCCGTCATACGTCATGACGAAGCGGTGAGTTCAATTCAAAAGGGTCGCTACATTTTCGAAAAGTACTTATGGGCCCAAAACGGACACTGTATGCAAAAGTTACACTCAGTTTTTCGATAGCCGACAATCCAAGCATTCCAAATTGGCAAGTGCTCGTTCACCCACAAATGATTGAAATCCCTCATACGATGTGAACAAAACGGTGGGTTAAATCCAAAAGGATCGCTACATTTCCGAAAAGTACTTATGGGCCCAAAACGGACACCGTATACAAAAGTCACACCCAGTTCTTCGATCGCCTACAATCCAAGCATTCCAAATAAGCAAGTGCTTGTTCTTCCACAAAGGACCGAAATCCCTCATACATCACATGAAAAAGGCTGGGTTCAATCCAAAGGGATTGCTACATTTCCGAAAAGTATTTTTGGACCCAAAACGGACACCGTATGCAAATGTCACACTCAGTTCTTCGATCACCTACAACCCAAGCATTCCAAAGAATCGAGTGCTTGTTCTTCCACAAAGGACTGAAATCCCTCATACATCACGTGAAAAAGGGTGGGTTCAATCCAAAAGGATCGCTACATTTTCAAAAAGTACTTATGGGCCCAAAACGGACATCGTATGCAAAAGTCTCACTCAGTTCTTCGATCGCCTACAATCCAAGCATTCCAAGTAAGCAAGTGCTTGTTCATCCACAAAGGACCGAAATCCCTCATACATCACGCGAAATAGGTTGGGTTCAATCCAAAAGGATCGCTACATTTCCGAAAAGTACTTATGGGCCCAAAATGGACACCATATGCAAAAGTCACACTCAGTTCTTCGATCGCCTACAATCCAAGCACTCCAAATAAGCAAGTGCTTGTTCTTCCACAAAGGATCAAAATCCCTCATACATCATGTGAAAAAGGGTGGGTTCAATCCAAAAGGATCGGTACATTTCCAAAAAGTACTTATGGGTCCAAAACGGACACCGTATGCAAAAGTCACACTCAGTTCTTCGATAGCCGACAATCCAAGCATTCCAAATAAGCAAGTGCTTGTTCATCCACAAATGATCGAAATCCCTCATATGATGTGAGCAAAAGGGTGGGTTAAATCCAAAAGGATCGCTACATTTCCGGAAAGTACTTATGGGCCAAAAACGGACAAAAGTCACACTCAGTTCTTCGATCGCCGACAATCCAAGCATTCCAAATAAGCAAGTGCTTGTTCTTCCACAAAGGACCGAAATCCCTCATACATGACGTGAAAAAGGGTTGGTTCAATCCAAAAGGATCGCTACATTTCCAAAAAGTACTTATGGGCCCAAAACGGACACCGTATGCAAAAGTCACACTCAGTTCTTCGATCGCCGACAATCCAACCGTTCCAAATAAGCAAGCGCTTTTTATTCCAAAAATGGTCGAAATCCATCATACGTCACGACGAAGTTGTGAGTTCAATTCAAAATGGTCGCTACATTTCCAAAAAGTACTTATGCACCCAAAACGGACTCCGTATGCAAAAGTTACACTCAGTTCTTCGATAGCCGACAATCCAAGCATTCCAAATAAGCAAGTGCTTGTTCATCCACAAACGATCGAAATCCCTTGTACGATGTGAGCAAAAGGGTGGGTTAAATCCAAAAGGATCGCTACATTTTCGTAAAGTACTTATGGGCCCAAAACGGACACCGTATGCAAAAGTCACACTCAGTTCTTCGATCGCCTGCAATCCAAGCATTCCAAATAAGTAAGTGCTTGTTCTTCCACAAAGGACCGAAATCCCTCATACATCACACGATAAAAGGTGGGTTCAATCCAAAAGGATCGCTACATTTCCAAAAAGTACTTATGGGCCCAAAACGAACACCGTATGCAAAAGTCACACTCAGTTCTTCGATCGCCTACAATCCAAGCATTGCAAATAAGCAAGTGCTTGTTCTTCCACAAAGGACCGAAATCCTTCATACATCACGTGGAAAAGGGTGGGTTCAATCGAAAAGGATCGCTACATTTCCAAAAAGTACTTATGGGCCCAAAACGGACACCTTATGCAAAAGTCAAACTCAATTCTTCGATCGCCGACAATCCAACCGTTCCAAATAAGCAAGTGCTTGTTATTCCAAAAATGGCCAAAATCCATCATACGTCATGGCAAAGCGGTGAGTTCAATTCAAAAGGGTCGCTACATTTCCGAAAAGTACTTTTGGGCCCAAAACGGACATAGTATGCAAAACTTACACTCAGTTCTTCGATAGGCGACAATCCAAGCATTCCAAATAAGCAAGTACTTGTTCATCCACAAATGACCGAAATCCCTCGTACGATGTGAGCAAAAGGGTGGGTTAAATCCAAAAGGATCGCCACATTTCCGGAAAGTACTTATGGGCCCAAAACGGACACCGTATACAAAAGCCACACACAATTCTTCGATCGCCTACAATTCAAGCATTCCAAATAAGCAAGTGCTTGTTCTTCCACAAAGGACCGAAATCCCTCATACATCATGCAAAAAAGGGTGGGTTCAATCCAAAAGGATTGCTACATTTCCAAAAAGTACTTATGGGCCCAAGACGGACACCGTATGCAAAAGTCACACTCAGTTCTTCGATTGCCTACAATCCAAGCATTGCAAATAAGCAAGTGCTTGTTCTTCCACAAAGGACCGAAATCCCTCATTCATCACGCGAAAAAGGGTGGGTTCAATCCAAAAGGATCGTTACATTTCCAAAAAGTACTTATTGGCCCAAAACGGACACCGTATATAAAAGTCACACTCAGTTCTTCGGTCGTCGACAATCCAACCGTTCCAAATAAGCAAGTGCTTGCTATTCCAAAAATGGCCAAAATTTGTCATACGTCACGGTGAAGCGGTGAGTTCAATTCAAAGGGGTCGCTACATTTCCGAAAAGTACTTATGCGCCCAAAACAGACACCGAATGCAAAAGTTACACTCAGTTCTTCGATAGCGGACAATCCAAGTATTCCAAATAAGCATGTGCTTCTTCATCCACAAACGACTGAAATCCCTCATACGATGTGAGCAAAAGGGTAGGTTAAATCCGAAAGGATCGCCACATTTTCGGAAAGTACTTATGGGCCCAAAACGAACACCGTATTCAAAATTCACTCTCAATTCTTCGATCGCCTACAATTCAAGCATTCCAAATAAGCAAGTGCTTGTTCTTCCACAAAGGACCGAAATCCCTCATACATCACGTGAAAAATGGTGGGTTCAATCCAAAAGGATCGCTACATTTCCCAAAAGTACTTAAGGGCCCAAAACGGACACCGTATGCATAAGTCACACTCAGTTCTTCGATCGCCTACAATCCAAGCATTCAAAATAAGCAAGTGCTTGTTCTTCCACGAAGGACCGAAATCCATCATACATCACGCGAAAAAGGGTGGGTTCAATCCAAAAGGATCGCTACATTTCCCAAAAGTACTTAAGGGCCCAAAACGGACACCGTATGCAAAAGTCACACTCAGTTCTTCGATCGCATACAATCCAAACATTCCAAATAAGCAAGTGCTTGTTCTTCCACAGAGGACTGAAATCCCTCTTACATCACACAAAAAATGGTGGGTTCAATCCAAAAGGATCGCAGCGTTTCCAAAAAGTACTTATGGGCTCAAAACGGACACCGTATGCAAAAGTCACACTCAGTTCTTCGATCGCCTACAATCCAAGCATTCCAAATAATCAAGTGCTTGTTCCTCCACAAAGGACCGAAATCCCTCATACATCACGCAAAAAAGGGTGGGTTCAATCCAAAAGGATCAGTACATTTCCAAAAAGTACTTATGGGCCCAAAACGGACACCGTATGCAAAAGTCACACTCAGTTCTTCGATCGCCGACAATCCAAGCATTCCATAGAAGCAAGTGCTTGCTCATCCACAAACGACTGAAATCCCTCATACGATGTGAGCAAAAGGGTGGGTTAAATCCAAAAGGATCGCTACATTTTCGAAAAGTACTTATGGGCCCAAAACGGACAACGTATGCAAAAGTCACACATAGTTCTTCGATCACCTACAATCCAAGCATTCCAAATAAGTAAGTTCTTGTTCTTCCACAAAGAACCGAAATCCCTCATACATCACGCGAAAAAGGGTGGGTTCAATCCAAAAGGATCGCTACACTTCCAAAAAGTATTTATGGGCCCAAAACAAACACCGTATGCAAAAGTCACACTCAGTTCTTCGATCGCCTACAATCCAAGCAT
>NW_019264159.1:11550-12908 GCF_002742605.1 Olea europaea var. sylvestris | reverse complement strand
AACCTGACATAATTAATAAGGAAGTTAATTATTCATAGGCCCAAATGAAGGAATTTAGCTAAAATCCCATGATCCCGGGTCTGTGCCCCGAGTCCAATTTCGCGAGCCGTTTCCAATCAACTTGCCAAATTTTGGCCAATTCCGACACCGTCGCGACAAATGAAAAAATTGCCCACGATGCGATTTTTCTTTGTTAATTTTCTCTGCAGCACTTCTTCAACCAGACATAATTAATACGAAAATTAATTATTCAGAGGCCCAAACGAAGGAATTTGGCAAAAATCCCATGATCCCGGGTCTGTGCCTAGAGTCCAATTTCGCAGGCCGTTTCCAATCAACCTGCCAAATTTCAGGCCATTTCGACACCGTAGCAAAAAATGACAAAATTGCACCTGGTGCGGTTTTTCTTTGTTAATTTTCTGTCCAACAATTATTCAACCTGACATAACTAATACGGAAATTAATTATTCGGAGGCTCAAACGAAAGAATTTAGCTAAAATCCCGTGATCCCGGGTCTGTGCCCAGAGTCCAATTTCGCGGGCCATTTCCAATCAACCTGCCAAATTTCGACCCATCCCGACACCGTCGCGACAAAGGACAAAATTGCCACTGGGTCGATTTTTCTTTGTTAATTTTCTGTCCAACACTTCTTCAACCTGATAAAATTAATAAGGAAATTAATTATTCAAAGGCCCAATCGAAGGAATTTGGCTAAAATCCCATGATTCCAGGTCTATGCCCCGGGTCCAATTTCGCGGGCCGGTTCCAATCAACCTGCCAAATTATGGCCCATTCGGACACCGTCGTGACAAATGACAAAATTGTCCCAGGTGCGGTTTTGCTTTGATAATTTTCTGCCCAACACTTCTTCAACCTGACATAATTAAAAAGGAAATTAATTATTCGGAGGCCCAATCGATGGAATTAGGCTATAATCCCATGATCCTAGGTCTGTGCCCCGAGCCCAATCAACCTACCAAATTTCGGCTTGTTCCGACATCGTCGCGTCAAATGACAAATTTGCCCCTGGTGCGATTTATCTTTGTTATTTTTCTGTCCAACACTTCTCCATCCTGGCATAATTAATAAGGAAATTAATTATTTGGAGGCCCAAATGAAGGAATTTGGCTAAAATCTCGTGATCCCGGGTCTATGCCCCGAGTCCAATTTCGCGGGCCATTTCCAATCAACTTTCCAAATTTCGGCCAATTCCAACACCGTCGTGACAAAGGAAAAAATCGCCTCTGGTGCGATTTTTCTTTGTTAATTTTCTCTCCAGCACTTCTTCAACCTGACATAATTAATACGAAAATTAATTATTCGGAGGCCCAAACGAAGGAATTTGGCTAAAATCCCG
>NW_019264159.1:0-2502 GCF_002742605.1 Olea europaea var. sylvestris | reverse complement strand
AATGACAAAATTGCCCCTGGTGCGGTTTTTCTTTGTTAATTTTCTGTCCAACACTTCTTCAACCTAACATAATTAATACGGAATTTAATTATTCGGAGGCCCAAACGAAGGAATTTTGCTAAAATCCCGTGATCCTGGGTCTGTGCCCCGAGTCCAATTTCTCGGGCCGTTTCCAATAAACCTACCAAATTTCGGCCCATTCCGACACCGTCGCGACAAATGACAAAATTTCCCCTGGTGCGGTTTTTCTTTGTTAATTTTCTTTCCAACACTTCTTCGACCTGACATAATTAATAAGGAAATTAATTATTCAGAGGCCCAAACGAAGGAATTTGGGTAAAATCCCATAATCCCGAATCTGTGCCCCGAGTCCAATTTACCGGATTTTCAATTAACCAGCCAAGTTTCGGCCCATTCCTACACCGTCGCGACAAATGACAAAATTTCCCTTGGTACGATTTTTCTTTGTTTATTTTCTGTCCAACACTTCTTCAACCTAACATAATTAATACGGAAATTAATTATTCGGAGGCCCAAACGAAGGAGTTTTGCTAAAATCCCATGATCCCGGGTCTGTGCCCCGAGTCCAATTTCTCGGGCCGTTTCCAATAAACATGCCAAATTTCGGCCCATTCTGACACCGTCGCGACAAACAACAAAATCGCCCCTGGTGCGATTTTGCTTGGTTAATTTTCTGTCCAACACTTCGTCAACCTAACATAATTAATAAGGAAATTAATTATTCGGAGGCCCAATCGATGGAATTTGGCTAAAATCCCGTGATCCCGGGTCTGTGCGCTGAGTCCAATTTCACGGGCTGCTTCCAATCAACCTGCCAAATTTCGGCCCATTCCGACACCGTCGTGACAAATGATAAAATTGCCCCTGCTGCAGTTTTGTTTTGTTAATTTTTTGTCCAGTACTTCTTCAACTTGATATAATTAATAAGGAAATTAATTATTCGGAGGCCCAAACGAAGGAATTTGGCTAAAACCCTGTAATCCCGGGTCTGTGCCCCGAGTCCAATTTCGCGGGCGTTTCCAATCAACCTGCCAAATTTCGGCCAATCCGACACCATCGTGACAAATGACAAAATTGCCCTTGGTCCGATTTTTCTTTGTTAATTTTCTGTCCAGCACTTCTTCGACCTGACATAATTAATATAGAAATTAATTATTCGGAGGCCCAAACGAAGGAATATGGCTAAAATCCCGTGATCTCGGGTTTGTGCCCCGAGTCCACTTTCACGGGCCGTTTTTAATCAACCTGCCGAATCTCGGCCCATTCCGACACCGTCGCGACAAATGACAAAATTGCCCCTAGGTGCGGTTTTTCTTTGTTAATTTTTTTCAGCACTTCTTCAACCTGACATAATTAATAATTAATACGAAAATTAATTATTCGGAGGCCCAATCGAAGGAATTTGGCTAAAATCCCGTGATCTCGGGTCTGTGCCTCGAGTCCAATTTCTCGGGCCGTTTCCAATCAACCTGCTAAATTTCGGCCCATTTCAACACTGTCACGAAAAATGAGAAAATTGCCCTTTGTGCGGTTTTGCTTTGTTAATTTTCGGTCCAACACTTCTTCAACCTAAAATAATTAAGAAGGAAATTAATTATTTGGAGGCCCAAACCAAGGAGTTTAGCTAAAATTCTGGGATCTCGGGTCCATGCCCCTAGTCCAATTTCTCGGGCCGTTTCCAATCAGCCCGCCAAATAATTGCCCCAGGTGCGGTTTTACTTAATTAATTTTATGTCCAACACTTCTTTAACCTAACATAATTAATAAGGAAATTAATTATTTGAAGGCCCAAACGAAGGAATATGGCTAAAATCCCGTGATCCCCGGTTTGTGCCCCGAGTCCAATTTCGAGGGCCGTTTTTAATCAACCTGCCAAATCTCGGCCCATTCCGACACCGTCGCGTCAAATGACAAAATTGCCCCTGATGCGATTTTTCTTTGTTAGTTTTTTTTCCAGCACTTCTTCAACCTGATATAATTAATAATTAATGCGAAAATAAATTATTCGAAGGCCCAATCGAAGGAATTTGGATAAAATCCCGTGATCCTGGGTCTGTGCCCCCAGTCCAATTTCGTGTGCCGTTTCCAACCAACCTGCCAAATTTTGGCCCATTCTGACACCGTCGTGACAAATGACAATATTGCCCCTAGTGCAGTTTTTCATTGTTAATTTTCTGTCCAGCACTTCTTCAACCTGACCTAATAAATGCGGAAATTAATTATTCGGAGGCCCAAGCAAAGGAATTTGGGTAAAATCCCGTGATCCCGGGTCTGTGATTCGCGGGCCATTTTCAATCAACCTATCAAATTTCAGCCCATTTCGACGTCGTCGCGACAAACGACGAAATTGCACCTTGTGTGGTTTTGTTTTGTTAATTTTTTGTCCAACCCTTCTTTGACCAAACATGATTAATAAGGAAATTAATTATTCGGAGGCCCAAATGAAGCAATTTGGCTAAAATCCCGTGATTGCGGGTCGTT
>NW_019264158.1:9100-12908 GCF_002742605.1 Olea europaea var. sylvestris | reverse complement strand
TTTACTAACTTCTTTTGGATAATAAGCAGCTATTATTTGCATTAATGGCCTAGGAAAAATAGTGTTATTGCTCTTATGCACTCCATATACTGCATAGACTGCTATGCAACAGGTTTATAGAACCAAATTTCAATTCTGTGGTGCTTAACAATTTGACTACTTCAAATAATCTAAAAATTTTGTAAACTCATTTCTCTGGATGCAAATTCTGCTGTCTTTCTTAATCGCCTCTCTCTATATTTTCTAAATCTTTATAAAGTAATAGAAATATAAAGTTTTCTGTGGTAGATCTAGTTTGTGGATATCTAGAGACAAATCTTTTTGTGAAAACTTCAAACAGCAGCGGTGGTTGGAGAAATGAATTTAATAAGATAGGCTATCGATGGCCGTTTCCTTTGTTGCTATGGAGATGGGATTAGTGTGTGGAGAAAATTTAGGAATAAAAAAAGGTAATTGGGTATAGGGTTTACAAGGTTTTATTGAAATCTGTTTAAACGGTTTGATTAGTTTCTAGTAGTGGTCAATATTATTTGTCAAAGATATTGGTAGGCTGAACGCTCCCCATATATATATAGAGAGAGAGAGATGTATTGAAACTTTAATCTTCCTCTACAATTGAAGGATCCCTTCTCTTATTTCTATAGTGATTCTAAAGAGTAAAGAAACCATGCCCCCTACATTTTCTACTATGAAACTCGTTTGAGAACATCTCTGACGGTCTTTTCTGTATGTAAATATCCAAGTGTATAAATGTTTAACGTTATAAATGTATGGTTTCTTATCAATTTAAACAAGTTATGGAAGTCTATGAAGCTTAACTAATTATCTACTCACCTTCTACATTTTGCAGTTCACTCTATTCATGGCTTACATGGTCATTGTACCGTATTTGGTTCTGGGAACGTTTAAGCCACGAACGGATTTACTTCGTACAGATTAACAGTTTCTGGATTCGGACGATTGTATGTCCTAACTGACGTAGTTGAAGAGGTATACAAAACACAGATAGCAGCATTTGGGGCGAGATAAAAATTTGTTTTCCCATTCAGGATGCATTAGTTCAACATGGATATTAGCGAGAAAGATGGAATCTGGTTTGAGGTTGATTTACTGTCAGCTAAATATGCGTGCGCGGCGTTCTTTTACTGGAACTATTAGTCATAATGCGATGCCTTTTTGTTACATTCTTCACTGTTCCCCATGTTTTGGAAACTCGTTTATCATTTTCAAGCTGGGAAATTTTGAAGTATCGCGAGGCTAATAGGTTTGAAGAACACCCTTACTCTTCTCCTAACGGCTAGAGGTCATCCAATTCATGTCAAAACAGATTCCTTATTTGTACATCGAATTCTTTAATGAGTATGATCAGTTATCTTGAAAAATGATTTAGTTTGTAGTTTGTCCCTTGTCCATTGTTGATGATTTCCATTGCTCGACGGGTGAACCAGTCAGTACACTCTTCTTTTAGGCCGGTCGAGTGTAGCATCAGAATACTATCATCTAGCAACATCATAATATTTACAAGTTCTACACTTAAATACTTAACCTGGGTAATCATTTTTACTCTTGTCATTTATTTATTTATTAAGATCTTAGTTGGCTAGATTTCATCTTTTCAATGTTAAAAATAACAAAGAGATGGTGAAGCCTGCCATGGTGTATTGATAAATTGGAAAGATTGTGATTTCTTTTAGTTTTGGTATAACATTATTATTTTCAAAGGGCAAAAGCGACTTTCACGGGAAAGAAGAAAAGATAATTAAAATGAAGGTCATTAACTTTTTTTCACTTTTGCACTCATATTTTCAACTTTTTTTCATCGTATTTTATTCTTAACTTTATTTTAATTAACACATCTTGTTTCAGATGACGATCGAAAAATCTATTATGATGAAGTAAAAAATTTTATTTGCCACTTGCATTTCTAAATACACGAGATAAACAATAGTTATGTAAGTTTGACAAAATATAATTTTTCACGTTAATTAGTGCACTCGTAGAATTTTGTATTTTGTATTGAGAAATGTGAATAGTTGATTATGAGTTAAATTGGATATTTGACTAAATATTAAATTAAATTTTTGACTATATGAATTTTTTCTATTCAGTTTATTATTAAATTTGTTAATACAATAAAAGTGTCCAACTCTTAAGCAATTTTAATACTTTTCGTTAATGTTAATTTATTCTTCTCTTCAAATTTTCACACTTGCTCTCATAAATATATAGTATTTCAAATGTGAATATTATTTAAAATCTTGACGTGCACTGTAAAATGTTTTTTTTTTGTATATATTTTATTTATTTGAATAATTTAATATTAAAAAAAGTAATCCCTTTCTCAAGGATAAAGAAAAAGGAAACTTCCAAATGAAATAGACATGCATTCATGTAGTAAATCTAATTTTGACATGGTCAGGTCATGTTATGCCATATAGTAAAAAGTCAAAATAGGGTATATTTATCTCGGGTTACAAGAAAAGTAGTGATATGGGTCAAATTCGTTAAAATAGCCGAGCTCGTAATGGCAATAAGGTCGTACACAACAAACAAATCTTTCGAGCTTCATGTTTAGGTCGGAGGGCGGAGGGGCTTAGTCACTGAGGAAGTCGAGTTGAAGTAATGATCACTTTTTTAACTGAATTAGTCAAGTACATGTGTAATGCAATGTAAACAAGCTAACCAATCGGCATTCTTAATTAGATAACTTAAGCTCAGATTCTATTGTAGATGTCGTGATTATCAAGACTTACTATTCAAATCTATTGATAGGTTTTAAGAAAATGCCACTTAACCGGCTTAAGTTCTGATGTCACGTAGCAGATGATTGAAATGACTTAGACAATACCAAATATTTAAACTCGTATTTGAAGGGCTCATTTCTATGGTTCACATTTTCTTTGAAACATATCTAGTTGGGCTTATGCATATTCTGATCTTGCTAACGTAAGTATTGTAAAGTTTTCATTTGTTACACCCCATACTTTCAATTAGTGTTTTAAAAAGCGATGCCTAATCGTGAAGTGGACGCAAAACATCTCGATTCGGGCTTTTTTTCTTTTTATTTTTTTCTCACCTAGTCGTGCTTTTTTCTTTAATTATTAAGCACCTGTTTGGCCCCCATTTTTTCCACTTCTTTTTCAACAAATGTGGGCCCATGTTAGGCAGTGAGATGGCTTGCTTGACAAAAATTGAGACCACTCGGGTTATAGGCAGTCATTTGAAATTTGGAATGTTGTTCTTTCTATTTATGTCCTTCAATTGAAATTTTATTCTTGCCTTTTCTGCCTTACTAGTGGAATTTTATTCTTTTCGTTGAGGGCAAAACAGTCGTCACAAGAAAATTATTAGTCCAATCCTCGACTTGAGGGAACACCACGTCTCTAGATACTCCACGTGGCTACCATTGGCTCGTTGAATCTGGTTTGAATTGATTCGCATAACTTGAATTAACCAATTAAGTTTATAATGAAACCTAAAAAACGTCCCTCGTACAATTTGGGGTAGGTATTTATTGATTATTTTACTATTATATGAACCAATTACTTTTCATTATTAATATTTTCTACCATAGAGAGCCAAAATATTTCTAAATACCATCATTTGACTAAAGAGCACACACCCAAAAAATAAAATGTAAGACTAAGATCATTTATGATTGGAAAAGTTTAATTTTTAAAAAATCTATATAAGTTGTGGATCTCACGAGATATATGGATTATTAATCTTCAAAGGGTCAATCTGCAAACTACGTTTATTATTGACGAAGCAAAGAGAGTAATGGCTAGCGTAAAAGTTGCAAACCATC
>NW_019264158.1:0-3985 GCF_002742605.1 Olea europaea var. sylvestris | reverse complement strand
ATTCCAGTTTCTTGTAGCTTTTACAGGGATGCAAGTTAAGAAACAATGTGCTGAAGCTGTAGGATTGCAATGAGAAGATAGGTGAGAGTTGAAAGAACTAGAAATTGGTCTTATGGATAAAAGAATATGTTTGTCCTAAAGAGTGAAAAAATAATCATTTCATTAAGCTAATAGCTTTTATTAGTTGTATTTCAAGAAACACTAGGAGTTCATTGTGTATTTTCAACACAACAACGAGAGTTACGGGCAACTAGGGAAAAACAATGCGTAAAATGCTTTTTCCCTTAAGTTGTGTTACTTGTAAATTTTGGATTCTAGTGAAGTCTCAGGCAAGTAAGCTTGATAACATTATAACAATAAGATTTATCTATTCCAATAATGATCAAAATTTGGTTTGAGATATATAAATGGATATTTGTTTTAGCATTTTATTCTACCATTAAGAATTGCAGCAAAGATCTTCATCTTGCAGTCTTAAGTGAGGTTTTTCTGGAAGTGCATGGCTATTTTTGGAAGGAGGACATCCTTTGTGGATGTCCAGGAAAGGAATTGAGGACGGTCATTACTTATGTAGGCAATATAGTCTTATCATGTTCTTCAAGGACGATTGATGAAGTCTAGCCATGTAAACTCAGATTCAGAGAAAAAGGAGAAAATTTTGTTCTCACTGAAGTAGTCTCTCTTTGTTTAAGCATTACTTGCTATTTCAGGGTGGTTGGAATTTTTCCCTTCATAATGACAGATTTCTGTAGTACTATTTATGCAAAACTTGATGTTGCATTGATGTGTAACTCAATTGGTTTCTCTGTTCTTTTTCTTTTTGCCAATCTTTGTCCTTCAATGATAGCCGACGCTAAATATATTAAGCCCTGTTTTGAGCCGCATTTCTTGAGAATAGATTTGGAATGCTTGGTTAGAAAAATGGGGAAATGTTTTCGGTACATGCAAAATTATTTTATTGAGAGAATATGTGATTGAAAATGAATTCTAAAGAATGAGGCTCAAACAGAGGCTAAGAGTAAAGGCTGATATTGTTGTTTGTTGTTCCTTCTTTGTGGCGGGACAACAATGTGTTACCGTAATGTGGTATTGTTTTTCCGAGATACAACACCCCAACAGTAATCTTGATTACAGGTTGACACAACAGCATGCCTTTGTCGAGTAGATGCAGGCCTCAAAACTGTTGCTGGAGCTAAAAAGTATGTGCCAGGGACAAAGCTTTGTCTTCAGCCTGACATCAAACCTTCAATTCACCCCACAAGGCAGAAGCCACCTCATGACAGAAACAGTAGTCAATCCCCTCTGCTTCCTGGACTTCCAGATGATCTTGCCATTGCTTGCTTGATCCGTGTTCCAAGAAATGAGCATAGAAAGCTGCGGTTAGTCTGCAAGAGATGGTATCGTCTTTTGGCAGGTAATTTCTTTTACTCACTTCGGAAGAATCTTGGAATTTCAGAGGAGTGGATATACGTCATGAAGAAAGACCGAGATAGAAAAATATCATGGCACGCCTTTGATCCCACATATCAGCTTTGGCAGCCTCTCCCTCCCATCCCCAAAGAATATTCTGAAGCCCTCGGTTTCGGGTGTGCTGTTCTTAGTGGTTGTCACCTCTATTTGTTTGGTGGCAAAGATCCAGTTAAAGGTTCAATGAGGAGAGTCATTTTTTATAGTGCACGCACCAATAAATGGCGTCGAGCCCCAGATATGCTTCGGAGGCGACAGTTTTTTGGCTGTTGTGTTATAAACAATTGTTTGTATGTCGCTGGTGGGGAGAATGAGGGCATTCACCGGTCCCTAAGATCAGCCGAAGTTTATGATCCTAACAAGAACAGGTGGTCCTTCATTTCTGATATGAGCACTGCAATGGTGCCTATTATAGGGGTCGTCTACGAAGGCAAGTGGTTCTTGAAGGGATTAGGTTCTCACCGACAGGTTTTGACTGAGGTCTACCAACCTGAAACGGATAGCTGGTGCTCCATTCATGATGGTATGGTTGCAGGTTGGAGAAGCCTGAGCACCACGGTAAATGGCCATCTGTACGCTTTGGACTGCAAAGATGGCTGCAAACTTCAAGTATATGACGAAGCAACTGGTTCTTGGAGCAAACAGATTGACGGTAAAATGCATTTAGGGAACTCAAAAGCTTTAGAGGCTGCAGCACTTCTCCCTCTTAATGGGAAGTTATGCATTATTCGGAACAACATGAGTATTTCACTAGTCGACGTTTTGAAATCCGACCATGGTAGCAGCTCGACTGATGAGCATCTGTGGGAAACTATTGCCGGGAAAGGACATTTCAAGACTTTAATGACCAATTTTTTGTCAAACCTCCCTGGAAGGAACCGCTTCAAAAGTCACATTGTTCACTGCCAGGTACTTCATGCTTGAAGATCGTAGTTATACACGAGCCCAAGGTGACGATCAATGTTCAAGGTTGTTCTTGTAGGAGAAAAGATGTTAGCATGTGCCTGTAGGTGCTAGACAGGATTACCATGTTTGTTTTCCTTCCTATACTGTAGTGCTGCATATATTTACAAGCGTATACAGTGTTAAATTTCTGGTAAAAGGGACAGCATATCGAACTGTTGAAGCAATGGATTCATTGTACATGCTGTTATTGTATCTAAAGTTTGTTATGGAATAAACCCGGGCTTTCCGTACAATATTTAAGTTTTACTTTGGCTTTCTGAAAAATCGTTGATGGCAGGTTGAGCTTGTTCGATACATAGGTTCCTGGATGCCGTGTTTTGTGAGTAAATCTGGGCAGTTAATGCTTTATGCAGAACAAGTTTTTTCCCCGTCAGTTGGTATGAATTGTATGATACTTTGACATGATTAAGAGAGCTAAACTTATGTTTAGACAA
Organism: Olea europaea var. sylvestris; assembly: GCF_002742605.1. Classification (NCBI taxonomy): domain Eukaryota; kingdom Viridiplantae; phylum Streptophyta; class Magnoliopsida; order Lamiales; family Oleaceae; genus Olea; species Olea europaea. Next base: position 1,118 of record NW_019264158.1, on the reverse strand, counting down.
CTATAGGGTAAATTTCATTCATGGCCACCGGAATTTATAGGGTAAATAGCATTGAGTTTGATTTACTGATCATTTTAATCAAAGAAAGTGACCTTTGTAATCTTGTAAAATGATCATTGTAACCTCTCTTTAAAATGGAAGAGGATACAATGTTTATAGTATTACTTAACCTTTTAAGGGTCAAACTAACATTGTCTGTTAAAAAATGACCTTTGGCACAGGCACTTGAAAGTTGATTTTGTGCACTAAAAATCAAAGGTTGGGAACCAATGGTTAAAAGGTTCAGAGGTTAGGACTATTTATCCCAACTTTATAAGAAATAAATTAAAGTTCGATGGTCATGATAATATTAAGTAAAATATCGATGGTCGTAATGAAATAAATTAAAACTTCGATGACCATTGTGACACTAAGTGAAATGTTCAGTGGACATATTAAAGTAAATTAAGATTCATTGGCCATCGCAACAATAAATTTATGTTAGAAGGCAGATGTTATGTGAAGGCAAAATTATGATGCGCCTTGTTGTCCCTCCAGGGATCCTATCCGCACGTTGTAAAGGGAGGTTCATAGGGAGGAGAACCACATTCCGAATGTTCAGTCTAAGTGTGTATAAACTGTGACCACGTCCGAATTTACCCTTGTGATGATTCAGAGAGAAGGCCGTCACGACTCAGGATTAGTCGGGTGAAACTTGGACGCCTGTGTCATTTAAAAAAAAGCGAAAAGAAAAGTACTCTGATCATGATTGAAATTAACCCATAACCATAAGGGATAAAATCGAAATTTTGCATGTACATATCATGGAACATATATCTTTTGCATATAAAAGTATGTATATTTCATTTTACCTTAATATCTTTATACAAATTTTAGAATTATTATTAATGTATTTAACCTCTCCGTTTATTCTTTTTTTTCTCATAAATTATAATATTTAACAAAAAATTATTAAATCCAAATATTTTTTATGAAAGTTTCGTAGCAACTATGTTAAGATGAAAAATCAAAGTTTAAATAATCTGAATTTTCGATCAAGTTAGTATTTTAACAATTCTATTATGGGATACAGTGAAGTAATTTATTATTATTATTATTATTATTATTTTTTTTTTTTT
>NW_019264157.1:10619-12909 GCF_002742605.1 Olea europaea var. sylvestris | reverse complement strand
GTGTTTCTTCGAAGGCAGAATCGTATTTCACATTTTGAGTCTACAAACAGAGTAAAGGAACATATTGGGATATGATATTTTGATTTGAAGGAGAACGGTTTACCGGTATCATGTTTTGTATCCAGAAATAGAAGTGCTCATATACCCTGGCAGCAAGTATTACCTTGATTTTGCATTGCTCTCGGTTGTTCATTTATTCCTATATCCTATGATTCCTTTTAGTGACTACTTTAGCCTCAGTCAAGCTTAGACTTCTTGTGTACCAGTAGATGGATCCACTGAGAAAATCAAGAGAAGCACACCTACTTAACAGATCGACGAGATGAAATTTCCAGTAAATAGGTTGATTGAAGGAAGCAACAAGGATGCTGATCAAAACTTGCAGCCGGTGGTGATTGAGATGTACAATTTCTGGCCAACTTCCATAATGTAGTTTATCATCATGGAGCTTCGTGGGTAGTTGAAATTGCACGATGGCTATCTGGATGTCCTTCGAATACCAAAGTGGTGAAATATCTTAAGGTATTTTATCTGATGACCTTCAAGGATATATAGCTAATAGAAAAGGCTGATGGTTTTACTGGTGTTTGGTAAGGCTTGTATTTTTTATTGTTTGTTAAAATTGATAGAATTTTTTTCTTCATATGGTTACTAATTATACGGCCTTCTCTATGTTATATCTTTATCTGGACACAGACTCAACTGAATCAGAGTATTGGTCCTTCAATCTGCCAGTGAAGAGTGCCATATCTCGGCCTTAAAAGTAGTCGTCGTATTTTTTCTTTGTAATTTTGAAACTGGTCGAACTGGTCTTGCTCATCACCTGCACCTCAACAAGGGTCTCATTCATTTTAAGGATATCGTAGTTTTCTTATCCTATTCAGTATTCTATGGTTGATATTTCTTATTTTCTCTGGAGTTGAATCAATAGATATAGCTGAAAAGTCAAATATTAGCATGAACGATAATCTAAAAAAATATATATATATATATTAGACACCATCGATCTATGTCATAAGAAGGAAAAAAAATTAGCAACATGTTTAATGGAATGGATTTATCATTAAGGTTAGCTACAAACATTCGAATAGTAACCTTGAGAAAATATTTACTGATCCTCAAATTGATACAATTTCACCTATTATATAAACAAAAAATGATTTATTTTATATGTTCTTATTGAGTCATACACAGGCATTTTGATTCATGTAATCCTCCCTTTAATGTTTACTATTTCTTATTTTCTTTTCTCATAGGTAGCAAATATTTAGAAAAATTCCCTTCTGCTTGAAATGGAAGTGGAAGCCCATTTGTTGGCAAAGGACGACGGGACTAGGGATCTAATGGCATTTGCAGAAACAGTTTTTGGCAAGCTTGATCCTTCTCTGAAGGTACATAGTTTGCCTTTTGTAGTAAATCAGCAAGTTCAACTATGTGGATTCAATTAAATATCCAGTAGAAGCAGATTTCTTCTGGATTTGGTAAAGAAAGATTGAAATGAAAACTCAAAAGTTTCACTCCCATATTCTTAGTAGCTTATTACACTATTACTTTATCTGATTTTTTTCCTATATACCTAAATGGAAAAAGAACGCTAACGAATAGAACTTCTATTCTTTAAATCCTTTCCTACTTGTTATGTTTGCAATTCCCCATTTGTTTTCTTATTTAACACACTAATACTACCTTCAACAAAATTCAAGCCATGCATTGCATCATTCTTCGTCTCCAAAATATGTAGAATACATGAAGTTTAGGTCTAGCGAGATTTCTTCCACATTCTGGGAGGATTATGATATTTAAAGGAAGTCAAAAATATTGTTACTAAAATAGAGTTTCAATTGGAAAAGGAAACAAAATCTCGCCTCAAAAAGGTACCATGCTACCGCATAGTACAAATGGAAGCAGGTGCATAGTAAAAATCATAGCTAGACCCGAGAGCCTTGGTGGCATGAATGCGATCGCATCTAACTAAACCTATCAGCTGCAACTTTTTTCTACTGGATAGCCATCACTATTTTGATCATATATTTCTCTCCAGCTATCCAATTGAGGTGATTCAAAATGCAATGGATAGCTAACTCAAAGAACTACAAATTGTGTAACAGTATCATTTATGCAATTCTGACGTTTTCTATGTCAAAATGGGTCTCAAACTAAGACTAAAAATCTGAAGCATAACTTTTTGAGTTGAAAGTTGATGTGTATTGTTGATTATTGAAGACTTTTGATTTTCTCCACATGATGAAATATGAAGAGTGTTAGAGAGGAAGATGAAGAGTGTTGGAGA
>NW_019264157.1:1913-5875 GCF_002742605.1 Olea europaea var. sylvestris | reverse complement strand
TGGTTGGATCTTCATGGACTGAAACAGATTGCAATCAATTTGATAATGATCAAGTGACATTGCCTCTTTCCTTCAGATAAATCAAAAACTCTTGAATATAACTTACAACGAGTCAAAGCAATAAAGATACTTTGAATACTACTGCCTAACATTCCAACTAAAAAGGTGAAATTATTTTACATTGTCTCAATTGAAGTAATGAGCCTTCCATACGTCACATTAATTTGAATTATCATCAAACAAATCTACGAGTATCGAAGTCCATCAATGTAAGGTCCACTTCAATTGTCTAGAGTTCTCCGGGTAGTTAGTTTATATTACTACCTAGGATTTCATTTACTTTTAAATATTTTTTACACTTACATAAATGATTCTAACTATAATTACATAAAAAACCACACTTCTTAATATTTTTAGACAGAAAAAAAATTCCACCACAATCATCAACTTCTTTTTAAAAACCCTTGGAAGTATCTTCTTCTTTTCCCTCTGTAGAACATTTTTATTTTCCCTAGTGGCAATGATTATGGTGAATTGTTTATTGTAAAAGTAGAGATTATCCAAGATTGCATCAAGGATTAATGGTTGACTCTACATCTACCATTAACTATTACCATCGGATGCTATGGTGAGCTGTCCAAGTTGCATACTCCTCAATATAAACCCGATCTTCCTTCTACAATAACTTAGGATTTCTGGGTTGTTTATCTATATTTTTTGAGTCTTACCTTCCCTACCCATCACCTAGATTTTCTCAACCATGAGTAGATGTAATTTTCTTATCCGTAGTGAGGTTCATGTGCTTCCGGTGTGTGAAAAGCATCAGGTACGTTGTGTGCATGCATTGTGATATATAAAATGAATTACGCAATCTATCTTCTTGGGCATTAATTATCTTTTTGGCTACATGTAACATTACTATTTATGAAATTTTATCATGGCACGTCACATTTCAACAAGTACAATTTGCTAGCATTCCTACATAACGCTAGTCTGTATTTGACCATATACGAGTTTTTGACAGCAAAATGCCCATATTCCATTCAATGCACATCCATGTATACCGAAATTGAATGCTTGAGAGTTCACTGTAGGGAAAATGGAACTGTGGTCTAAGTTTCATAATTTGCAAAATTTAGAGACCTCACGAGAAGAATCGAAGTCTAATAATTTCTAATTAAGGGGGGTGTCCTCAATCTAGAGTTTGATGGATTTTAAAACTCCATATAAATTGAAGTATCCTCAATTCAGATTTAAATATAATTCATTAAAATATAAGTGTTCCCAATCTAGATTTTTAAAAATACTTATAAATTTAGGTGTCCTCAACATAGATTTTAATATGTAGTTTTGAAATTTAGATGTCCTTAATAACTAGTTGATTTTAAAAGATTTCATTAAGTAGATAGATTTTGATAGATTTTAAAGGATTTCAAGGTAAAAATATAAGTACAAAGAATCAGTAACAATTTTAATCCAAACCTAAAAATTTCACAACATTTCTCACCTCTCTCCATATTTGCTGCTCTCTCTCTCCTCCCCCCATCTTGAACAAAATTTTCTTCTTCTTTCTATCTCACATTTCTCTACTATAAAAAGATTGTGTATGAGAACTTTTCAATTGATGATAATTTATGAAAGATTACTATTTTTTGTTGAATATTGGGTGTGATTTTTTATTGAATTTATTTTTTCTTATTGAAACTATATATTGTTTACTATTTTATAGATGTGCTGGAAATTATCATAGTAATTTACAATTTCTAGCATGCATATTGGAACAACTTCGTCTTTCAAGTTCTGTACTCTATTCCTTTTTTTGGGAAAAAACTATATGTTTTCTATATATAACTGCAAATCCTAGCCAAGACATGTGAGGATGGTATCCCACAATTTTTTCTTTTGTGTCTGCAAGGTCAATGAGAATTCTGGGAGTATGAAATTAATTGCCTTGTGGTCATGTATGTATACATCTGTGTGTTTGTATCTCACAAGGTTGTGACCTTTTGAACTAATTCATATTGATTACGACTTTGATTGTTTAACGCTACACATTTTTGTCCTCTCTCACTCTCGCATTTTGTTGAATATTGGGTGTATTTTTAATTGAAGCTCTATTATAATATTCAATGTTTAACAAACAATTGAACAAGGATTCGATCATTTTCTGTGATTTATTAACGTGCATATGTGTAAGAATGAGTCGTTAAAGAAGAAGTAAAAATTTGTGGCTTATGTTAAGTATATTTATAAATTTTACCCAGAATCTATAAAATCCATTGAAATCTATAAAATCCATGAAAATCTTTAAAAATCTACAAAATAGAAATCCATTCAAATCTTATGAAATCTATTAAATTCTATCAAATTTCACACAATCCATGAGAATTTATAAATATTAAGAAATCTATTAAACTCTGAAATGGGGACACCCCCGTAAATATATATGGCTTGATGTATTAAAGTTTCAACTTATAATTGACAGATTTATAGGTTCGATTTTTACTTGATAGATACCAATAGGACGGCCCAATAAGTATAATGGAATTAACTAATTGAGAGTAGAGTGGGGGACCTATTTTTAACATTGCAAATGCTTTAACTTAATTATACAATGTTCAAGTATTCTGTAGAGGAAGTGTACTCTCATGCTAGCTCCCTTAGTGAATTAATTTGTCAAATTAGTAAAAACATGATCGTAGTGTAACATCTTTTAAACTCTCCCACCTTCCAAAAAAAATTGGACTAAGGTGAACTGGTTGTGTTTCCACATCTACAAATCCCTAGAACAATAACAACCAACACCGATAATGTCTATGTGCGCTTGGCCAGTTCCTCCATTTCGATAAGTAGGACGGTTCTTATACTCACCATGCCAAGAGCAAGTCGTTGATCTCTCACCATACATAACAAGGCTATGATTATATTTTAATCAAATTGAAAACACGAAAACGGCAAACAAGGTTATGTATTAGATTGTAGTCAAATTCAAACTGCAAATACGAAATCTTCTCTTACTCGGCCCAAATTATACAACAATTCAACTTTAAAAGCTAAGCAATCTTGCTAATGGATTGCCATTAAAAGTCAGATAGTATTCTTGCCTTGAAAAAATGAAAAACATGAAGAGGGTTATCGAGTTTTTGGCCATCTTCAAGTAGCTAATTCTACATTTGCTAAATATTTGAACCTCATACAAATCCATTGCAGGTAGAAATTGCGAAACCTTTAGGAAAATTGTTGGACTGTGATGTCAACAGATCAGTCCAATTTATAGGCAATGATGATAAAATACCAGGCCCAATAGATAAAGAGCAGATTGATCCACTCTTTTATACTTAGACGACCCGCTTAACCGAGCCCAATATCCGGCCCATTCTCATGGTTGCTCTGGGACCGTTGGATCGACCCATTAATCTGATGGCTGATGATTTCTACTATAAATATACCCTTTTCTCATGCACTAGGGTTGGAAGTCATCATTTTCATTTTTATCTCTTCTGTGAGCCGTGTTTCTGGAACCTTCACTAGGGTTTTCAATTTTGTTCTTCTTCGATCTCTCTGTGTGAGATTCTGAAGAATCATCTCTGTGATATTCATTCCTTAGGTGATTCTTCTCTGTGTGAGAGCCTTGTGTCGAAAGGAGTTTGTTCATTCTGTGTCCTGTTGAAGTAACTCTGTAGATTTGGGACTGTGAGGGCTCGCGGTTAAGATTTGGTGTCTCTGTGATGTTAGAAATGGGGTCTTTGGTCTAAGCCTAAAAGGATTTTCACTTGGTGCTGTGGTCTTAGGGGATTCATGTAAATGGTATATTCTTGATGTACTATTTCTGTTTTGTGTATAATAGTGGTATTAGAGCTGTAATAATTCGTTCTTGAGTATACGGTCGAAGCTCGAACACTGGAAAATTAATTTTCAGGCGTTCGACTTCAGATCGCGAAACCCTAGGTCTAGATTTGTGT
>NW_019264157.1:0-1794 GCF_002742605.1 Olea europaea var. sylvestris | reverse complement strand
CTCACCCCTTGCTGTGATAACTAATTCCTGATTAGTGCTGGTGGTTAATCGTTTAATCACCCTTCGGTTTGAACTTCCTGATCCCTACATGATCACACACACACGTAACACTGTGTATATTTTGATTATGCCTCTATCTTGATATGTTTAATTGTTGTATACTGTAATTTGTTACATTAATTGATGATATCTCGTTATTTTTGTCTGTGATCTTTGTCTGTGATCTCTGTCTGTGATCGTTTAAGTTTGGGTGACTCAAATTGAGCCTTGACCTGAGAACTTGATTATCACGGAATCCTGGTGAATTTGGTCAACCCTAGGTTCTGCAGATATTGTTTATTAATACTGAGATGTTGTTTCTGCCTATATTGTTGTATTTCCTTGGTTCTTGTAGTGTTTATATTGATATGATTATTGACTTGAGATTGCTGAAATTTTTTGTAATAAAGAATAATTATGACTCAGTAATCTGATTACATTTTATTTTTCTTGTGATCTAAAACGTCATTTTTTTTTTTTTGCGAAGATCAAATTCAACAGATTTTTCAAAAGTTGATTATCTTTCTTGTTTTAATTTTTTGGGAAACACTGTGTTTTAGTTTTTTTCAAATAATAAAAGATGAAAAATCTTTTGAACTTGGTGTTTTTGACGGAAAAGGGGATTTTCCCATTTGGCAACAAAAAATGCGAGGTGTTTTAGTTCAGCAAAAAGTTTCCAAAGCAATAACAGATGAATTTCTTGATATCATGACAGATGATCAAAAGGAAGAATCTGATGAACTTGCTTATACCTCCATTATTTTACATTTATCTGATCAAGTTTTAAGAAAGGTAGGAAAACATGAAACTGCTAAGGCCTTATGGGATGAATTAGAGAAACTTTACCTGCCTAAGTCTCTACCTAATAAGTTGTTTCTGTTAGAGAAATTTTTCAGCTTTAGGATAGACCCTTCTAGAGACTTAGAAGATAGCTTAGACAATTTTAATAAGTTAGTTCGAGACATTATTAATACAGGTGAGAAAGTTTCTGATGAGTATAAGGCTGTAGTGCTACTTAATGCTATACATGATGCCTACAAAGAGGTTAAAGCTGCAATTAAGTATGGTAGAAATACTCTAACACCTGACATTGTTATAGATTCATTAAGAAGTAAGGAACTTGAACTTAAATCTGAGAGAGGTAATAGTGCCCATGAAAACTTATTTGCTAGAGGGAGGACTTTAAGTAGGTCTAGTGGTACTCAGGAAAGCTATAATAATCAAGGAAACAATAATAGGAGAAAGTTTAAGAGTAGAGGCAGGTCTAAGTCAAAGATTAGGACTAAACAATGTTATGGGTGTGGAAAATCTGGTCATTTTATCAAAGACTGTTATAAGAAGAAAAATGAACAAAAAGGCAAAGGTGTTGATGAAGATAATGTGGTAGAATCTGATGATTCTACCACAGTTGATGTATATTCTGTGACTGAAAATCTACCCAACACTGTAAATACGGTTGATGAGAACCAAAACCAAGAATGGATCTTGGATTCTGGTTGTACCTTCCATATGACCTCTAAAAGGGCATATTTAGAAAATTTTAAGAAAATTGATGGAGGAGGAGGAGTTATGGGCAATAACATAGCTTGCAGAGTTGAGGGAGTTGGGAATGTCACTTTAAAATTTGATAATGGATACATGTACACCCTTGAAAGGGTGAGATATGTACCTAAATTAAATAGGAACCTGATTTCCATGGGAAATTTGGATGATATGGGGCTGCAAGGAAAAATAGGAGATGGTTTTTTGAAGGTG
>NW_019264156.1:10292-12912 GCF_002742605.1 Olea europaea var. sylvestris | reverse complement strand
TCCCAAAATAAAAAACTTAATTATTTTCCCCAAATAAGGTAGGGACATTTTTGACTAATCACATTTCTCCTATTCAATTAAAATTAAAGAATAAAAAAAAATTACAACCCACCCTCATCTCCTTCTTCCCCAAAATTAAAAACATTTTACCAAACCGCCACCGCTAATAGCCAGTACTACCCACCCAACGCCAATATCATCACTACCTAAATCCAAGTTCATATCCGAATAACTTTGATTCCCCTAGCCACTCTATAACCTATGTGAATATTATTAAAACGCGGATCTCTGGAAGGCAACATTTATGTTGGAAGGTAGTTGTCCTATGGAGGCAAAGTTATGGTGCGCTTTGTCGTCCCTCTGGAGGTCTTGTCCGCACGTCGTAAAGCGAGGTCTACAAGGAAGAGAATCGCATCCCGAATGTCCGGCTCAAGTGTGTATAAACTGTATCCGCATCCGGATTTACATGAGTGGCGAACTAGGGGAAGGCCGTCACTCCTCAGGATTGGTCAGGAGAAACTTGGACACCTGAGTTATTTAAAAAAAATGCGGCTCAAAGAAAAGATCCTTCGCTCAATTTGACTGCTCATCCCCTTCTTTTGCGTCTGGCTTCTGTTGCTACTTTTTCTATTCCAATTTGCCTCGAATTTCTCATTATTCTCTTTTTTGCTATCAAAGTTCAACACCAACAACTCATAAAACTCAAAAAGAGTGGCGGTGGTGTTGGTTTTTTCTAAAGAGAATGGGAAAAAGGTGGTTACAATTTATGAAAATGAAAGTTGGATCTAATTTAATCCACTCAATTTAGCAAGTTTACGATAATAAGAAGGGCTGATTTTAGAGACATTTTGTGCAGTATTCATTTGTATATAGGGGTGTCAATGGGCCGTGAAAGCACGAGCTCGACTCAGGGCCGTGAATGCACGAGCTCGTCCAAAAATGGGTGAGCTCGGCTTGCAAGCACACATCTTTTTTTTTTTTGGAAACAAATAGGTAAATTGAAAAATAAAAAAGTAATTTTAATTTTTAAATCATAAATTTTTTATATAAAAAATTTTATATATAAAAAACTAGGTAAAAAATTTAAACTTTCCTCCTTTATCCGGGCTTGGGACCGGCTACTTAAATTTAGAGTAGGCGGAGTTAAAAATTGTATTGTTTGTTTGTTTGTTTGTTCGTGTACAATTTTTAAAAAAAATTTTTAAATAGTATTAAAAATTATTTTTTCAAGCAACGTTGCACGTCTCCTTGCATATAATCTTCGAAGTAAATCCCTTCTAAAAATTGAAAGGGTAATTGAATGCCCTTTCAATTGTCAGAAATCTTCACTTCGAAGATTATATATAATATTCGAAGTGAAAGACTTTTGACAATTGAAAGGGCAATCATTCGATTACCCTTTCAATTTTTAGAAGGAATTTACTTCGAAAATTATATGCAAAGGTACGCACAGCGTTGTTCGAGAAAAGAATTTAAAATGTAGACATATAGTAGTAATAGTACTAAGTACTAACAAAAATTTAACTAAATTGGTTGAAAGAAATTTTTTTCTTTTTTTTTTTGACTAAAAGAGATAGAAAAAAATAAAAATAAAGTCATTATTTTTTTTTATTTTTCTTTTTAAAATAGATAAAATATAAATCCTCCTCTTTTATCCGGGTTTGGGACCGACTACTTAAATTTTTAGTAGGCGGAGTTAAAAATTGTGCACGAACAATTTATTATAGTGTGTACAATTTTTTGATGAAAATTAAAAGTAACGATAAGAAAAGAAAAGTAATATAATTAAATTAAATATCACTTACTTGACGACATGCAATTTCGGCATATTTATCTTGTAGTCGAAAATGAGCGTCCTGCCAATACTTAACGCATATTAACGCTTCTAAAATATCTTCTTTCAGTCGGCTCTTGACCTCGCTCAAAACTCTTTTACCTGCACTAAAAGCAGACTCCGAAGCAACAGTGCTAACCGGAGGTGTTAGCAGATCTTTTGCAATCGCAGATATAACTGGCCAACGTCGTTAATACCTTCGCCAGAATTCAATTACTTCGTCTGAACTTTTTTTAATTGTTTTATCTATTGGCATATTCTGGTTGAAACAATCAGTTAATTCAGCAGGCAATGCATTATGGCTTGAGCATGTAGATGTTTGATGAGAATAAGATACAGATGTAGACGACATGACAGTGGTAGTAGATGAACACATTATAGATGAATTATATCTATACGAATTAATACATTGAAATAAATTAAATATTTTCACATCTTTTTCTTCAATTTCAGCGAAAGGAGTAGGTGCAGATGGTACTTGACTAATATCGGTACACATTCGGTTCGCATATAATTCATACATTTCACATAATGTTTGCTCTAAATTTCTATATGTGATAGGTGTATCAAATGTTAAGGCGTTTGAAATTTGATCAATTATATATTCAGTTCCCGATAAATTATATCGGGGGTCCATCACGCATGCTAAAAGAAATAACATAGACAAGTCTTCCCAATATTTTCAAAATTTTAATTCCATAACAATTATAATTTCACTAAAATCAGGGTCGTTTTTGTATTTATGAAATGTTCTTGCAATTATATAAAGATGTTCAAGCATCATAC
>NW_019264156.1:0-1404 GCF_002742605.1 Olea europaea var. sylvestris | reverse complement strand
TTGTTTGTTTCCTAATTGTTAGTGGGTTGTTGTTTGTTTCCTAATTATTAGCATAGTTTATTTCTTCCAACCGTAGACTATTATAAATAGTCAGTAGCATTGTTAATAAAGGGAATTAACAGTTCAATTATTCCAACTTTATCTTCTCTAATTCTTCTCTGTTCAAATTAAACCATATCACATCCTCTTAATCTTTCATTGTTGAAGGTGTCTATTATTTTCTTTCGACCTGAGCTTTGTTTGAAGTACTTGCTCCAAAGTAATTTACATCTTTTATCTTTCTTCATGTGATTGAAAAGACCCCTAAGTTCCTCAACAGTCATGGCCTCCAAATCTTTTGTTTTTGTTTTTTGTTTTATTATTATTATTTTTTAACGGTGACTATAATATGCTCAAATTTGGATCTAGAGATTGTAGAATTTACTCCACCGTTCTAACATTATCCAAGTTCTCACCATTTTCTTTTAATTGATTGCCCACCAGGGTATTGAGAAATATTTGGAAATGGATTTGGAATTCATTTGTAGAGATTCGAACTCACCTCTTAAAGTTTGAAGACAAACCTTCTTGACTTTCTCCGCTTCGTCATAGGAAGTTTGAAGTTTATCCCAAGCTTCTTTGAAGGTGCTCGTATTTGAAATTTTCTCAAATCAATCGTCATAATGTGATTGATAGATGAGATATAAATCTTTCTTGTCCCTCTTTCTTAAATCGTTCATGGCATCTCTTTATCCTTGAGGTATAGTAGCATCATCATTTGGTTCATTGTACTCTTTCTCTATGATCTCCCATAGTTCTTGTGACCCGAGCAATGCCTTCATTTTGGTACTCCATTTGTCGTAGTTTTCCTTGTCAAGTGATGGAACTTGGAACCATACCATTTGAAATTTCCTTTAAGGGATCTTGTGCATTGATTCCAATTTGTTAGGAAGATGACTACTTTGTTTAGGACTTTAGAAGAATCTTTAAGAAATTGAATAGGCTAGAGAAGGAACTTGTATTTTATCACCCCTAAATTGGCTTGTCACAAATGATAAGTGAGCACCCCTATTTATAGTGCTCAATAGACTCTTTTACATACTACTCAACTATCAACATAAATATGTCTTCCAACTACCTACTAACATCTACTAACTACTCTCTAATGCAAGATAGTTCTAGATAGTGGATTATTCTAGATCATTACTTATTCTAGAATATGGACTAATCTAGATATGGGCTTATGGAGTCACTTAACTACAATGGTAGCAAGCCGACATATTATTTTTCAACAATAATGACCAAATTTACCGTAAAAGTAGCATTTCTTGTTTAGGGATGGCAAAAAAATTCTTCAAACCCGATACTCGGGTGGGTACGGGTAACAGGAGCCGAACACTCCCCCCCCCCCCCCCCCCCCCCCCC
>NW_019264155.1:10674-12917 GCF_002742605.1 Olea europaea var. sylvestris | reverse complement strand
GAAGTGAATTATATATTTTCTTTTGAAACCTGAAATCCTTGCTAAATTAACAACATTTTATTTGCATACCCCTAAATTTAGATCGAATTATCAAATTGTATGGTATCTTTGACTAAACATCAGAAGACATGATCTGATCTGCATTGTACATAATGCATAAAAATCTCAATTTCAAATATGCAAAAAAGAGAAATGAAGGCACCCATGCTACTCCAAAATGAAATGAGTTGGAAGAAGCAGAAACATTTGTATGCTACCAGCTTGAAATTTTCAGGTCAATTGGGAACCTGAATTTAAAATCATCCATGAAGCTATAATTTAATAATTGCACACTATTGCTTCAGCTATGAACAAAGTGTTCTAATTCGTATTGTCTTACGCGACCATCCTTGATTTATATCATCGTGTGATAAAGGCTGTCAAGCTAACATTTGCAGATGGCTTCCTATCTGTACCGTTGGAGAAGTAATAAATACTTTTATCTGCATTCAATCTGCCTTGACAAGGAGGTTTAGTGATATGGAATCATGAAGCATGTTGAGGAGCAAGCCAAAACAATTATAATGGCTGTTAATGAAGACCAATTCTGTAATTTTCAAATTGACAATCCCAAACTGGAAGAACCACAAGCTGATAGGATTAATACAAGCTACATTTATGTTCAAATAAATGCAGTTTCAACAGTCTTCCAATCACCTTTTAGAGCAGCTTGATATAAAAACGAAAGAACGTTAGGAGTAATTACCTCTCCTTCCCCTGATCAGATGCTTTGGGTTAATCATCGTCAACTATGCACTGAAAATGCTGCAAGGAAGGAACTTATTCTATGTAACATGTATCCTAGAACAATTTTATTACTCAATACCAAATCCAGAACTTACTAAGAGAGAGTAGAAAAATTCCAAAATCTCATCTAAAATAAATTTAAAACCAGTTTTCTGTGTGCATTCTAAGGACTTCTAGAACTTAATTAATTTGCTCAACTCTGGTACTGGTAAATTGAATTCATAAACTGATTTTGATAAGCTATCGGATGTTGGGCAAGGATACTGGCATTGATATGGATATTCAGGCTAGGCGTCTGTTGTGGCTCGATATCTTCTGATTCAACTACCTCTGGATCATTCAAGTTCTGGTTCTGATTCGTAAATTTTTGAACTGCGTTTTCTGCTTCTACCCGCCATTCACCTGCTAAAGATAACAATTAAGCAAAATTTGTCAGGAAAACCACGAGCAACGAAAATGTAGATATCAATATTTTACTATTCCTTCCACATTATTGGGATCACATTTGAATGTGACTTATGCACAAGCCTGTGTCAGGTAAGTTAAGTCTGGCTGTGAAGGGAGAGAGATTTAAATGAACATATTTGAATGACTTATGTCTGGTAATGCTTTTTGTATATTATAAGCCGTGGTGTTGATTATACATAAAGTGTTTGCTGAAATCTGAGGGATGGAAGTGAATTTAAAGCAACAGAGCTGAATTTATTAATTTTGGCTGCAGAGTCTGTCATCTTCAATTAATAATCAATTAAAAAGAAGACAGAAAAATGTGTTTGATTGTTATAATTATAATTTCTTGTGCCAATATTAATCACATAAATTTCTGAGATCATCAGAGTACATCAGAATCGTGTTTGTTAAGAATATACATTTGATTAGTTGACGAACAATCTATTTTTGCAAGGAAATCCCCTGCTACTGGTATTGCAAAGAATTCCCATATTAATTTTTGCACCAAATGAAATTCACTGAGAGAGGAGAGACATGATCTCTTTGCTGTCTCGAGTAGTAGTGGATCCATATATGAATAAAGTTACGGCAGTAAAGCAAAATAACATCATTGCATGATCATGTTAACCATGATGAATTGCTTCGCCCCCTTTTTTTCACTTAACACGTTTTGAGGCATGTGAATTTTGATGTTTCTCATGGACTAATCCACTTGGATTTATTTGTGGCTTCGGTAGTTAAGATATTGATTTATAATTATATAGAAGAAAACAAAGACGAATTAATAAGAAATAGAAAGCTTCACTTATTCATGCACTTGAAAAATAAAGCCGTAGTAACTACAACTAATATTGTGGCTCCTTTTATTAGAAAAGCCTATTGTGACGTGGTCGAAACATAAACCTTGACGCGAAGAATGTCGAATGGATTAGGGCAATCCATAACTTGAGATTTAGCATTGCATATATAGTGATTGGAAGCAAACCAAGAGCAGCAACAACTTTCGG
>NW_019264155.1:0-1953 GCF_002742605.1 Olea europaea var. sylvestris | reverse complement strand
CGATGGTCAATGGCTGCCCGTGTTGACTCAACATCCTGAATTCACCATGGATACAACAACCCATCTTTTCATGGGGTTAGTGTTCGGGTCAAATATGAAAATCTCATTGACGAGGAAGCTAACAAGTTTTTCCTTTTTTCTTTTTCTTTTTGGTCCATTACGAAATGAGATATCAAATATATGAGACTCATTGTATATTTTACGATCAAATAAGTAGTTTTTGCTAACAAGGAACCGTAGTACTACTTAAATAATAGATAGGGGACTAAAATGATTGGTAAATTACAACAGAGACCTATTTGTTATTACATGACTAGGTTAAAAACTGAGATTGCATATTTTCCTTCCTTTTCGATCCTTGGATAGTGAAAATGTGCATGTTTGATTCTCACAATGTGACATAATGTTGATTCCTATCATCACTCTAAACCAATAATGGCACGAATTATTGTTGAGAATCCATGTGCATTCAACAATTGCTTTTCAAGTTTATTATGTAAAATTCGTTGATTAGATTATCGTAGTATGTTTGAAAGCTCAAAATCAATTTTAAATGAATGAGAAATTATGATACAAAGTTTGAGAAAAAAGGAGGAAAACTGGCCTAGATTTCCGCCTAACTCTGCTGCTCGCCTATCGTTCGACTGACAGGCGAGCGAAAAAGATTTTGTTAAAATTTTGACACTGGTGCTCAAGCAAGAGGCCAGTGACAGGCTAGCATCAGCAAGTGATGCTTCTGTTCATAAGGTTGCGAGGTTTGAAACGCAACACTTCAACCATAACCCTCTATATCCTCTATAAATGTACCCTTTGGACGTCCATAATGTATTCATATCACTTTTGCATTGAGAATTGCATTAAATCTCTTGCAAAAACTCTCCAAAAATAATTTCATATATTTTTCCTCATAGAGAGGATAAATTCCATTCGAGTTCGCTGTAACTTGTGGTTTGAAGTGTTTCTACCACAAGTTGAATCCGTTACATCTTGGGAGACAAGTGCCATAAACCTTGAGCACCGTTGCGGAACAATTTTGTCTTAAGGAAAGAGTGATATTTCAGGAAAGAGTGGTATTTCACTTGACTCAGATCTCTTCTTCATTTCCTATTTTCTTTGTATACCATAACGTTATTTTCATATATTTTTGTATTTAATTACGCTCAGGCAAATTAAATTTTGACATTGCATTTATCATATAACAACCCTTCACCACTTTATTCTGACTTAAACAATCTTAAGATAAAATTGTGTCTGAGGTTGTTTTGTGGATACAAACTTTAGTGATCTTCATCTTTGGAATAGGCTTTACGTGTTATTCCCTTCTTGTTATTTTTGCGTTGAACTTCTGTTTGCATAACAAAAATGACTACCGTGGAGGCCACTTCAAGTCAAACAACAAATGGTACGAATAATGTAGTTCTACCTTTGGCGTACCACATCAAAATACTACGA
Source organism: Olea europaea var. sylvestris (assembly GCF_002742605.1). NCBI lineage: Eukaryota > Viridiplantae > Streptophyta > Magnoliopsida > Lamiales > Oleaceae > Olea > Olea europaea. The sequence goes on along the minus strand of NW_019264155.1, from coordinate 501 downwards.
TCCCACATAGGAAAAATTAGAAAAGTTTGGAGGCGTGGACTTCAAGAGATGGCAACAAAAGATATTGCTCCATTTTACTACTCTAAACTTAGCGAAATTTCTAAAAGAGACTACACCAACAATGTAAGAAGAAGAAAATAGTTGTGAATAGATCATTGCATTAGGTGCATGAAGCACTCAGACTTCATGTTCCTATTCAGGTGTGGGTAGTTCACCGCCGCATCAATCCAACTGGCTCAGCTTGGCATGACACGAGCTCGTGCCCATGTTCGAGTTTGGTGCGGTTCGTGTTCAGGTACGGGTAGGTCCTTGTACTATATTAACTTTTTGGACAAAATTTATTTAAATTTTAGACCAAATTATAAGTAATTAAATTCTTGGGTATTTAATGAAATTTATTTTGATTGGCTTATTTTCAGGTAATTTTTTGATCTGGATAATCTGTTAACAGACTAAACAATCATTCGTTGACCGACTTAACAAACGCAGTATTAAACTAAG
>NW_019264154.1:10211-12917 GCF_002742605.1 Olea europaea var. sylvestris | reverse complement strand
GCATGAAATACTCTAAGGCGTTCGGGTCGATTTTTATGTTAAATTCTGCGAAATGGACCATTAGGTCGACTATGTTAAATCCTACGAGATATAGAAATTTTTATTAAATTCCTTGAGCTATTGGATGTCGCGACCAATTTGCTCTAAATGTAAGAAATGTCGGCATACCATGTCATTTTATATTTATACCATGTTAATAAGAATATGCATGTATTTCTTACTAAGTGTGTTTTTTTTTTTAAATACTCACTCTTACAATAAATTTTCAGATTAGAACGGGTCATGTGGACCTGTGACAGATTGATCGAGTGGTGTTTATGAGGTGGCCAAGTCAAGATTTAAAAAAAGAAAAAATGATTTATGTCAAATTTTCATTATTAGGACATCCTATGTTTAATTACGTGCACGTTGTTTTCAGTATTTTTTATGCTCGAACTTTGGACATTTTATTTTAAATTTGAGTTTCTATTTTTAGAATTTGTAGTGGTTTAATATGTTGATTTACATGAAATTTTTTATTTAAATTGTTAGATTATCTTTATAAATTTATCGATCAAATCATGTAAAATAAATAAATAAATAAATAAAGGAAGGGGTAATATAAGATAGAGAAAATGTTTGGTAACATTTCAAGTCCATATTTTTTAAATAAAATAAAAGAGTGATGGACTGGGGACGTTACAGTTTGGTATAAGAGCCCAGATTTACGTTTCTGAAGATCGAAAAAAAATTCCATTATTTTCCTTTATGTCGTGGATTCGTTGCTGCCACTTAAATATTTGAACATATTTCTTTTCATGAAATGATTGTATAACTTGTAATTGGTTTCAAGAAATCAGCGATATATATGGGATTTTGATGGAGTATTTTCTTCATTATTTACGTTCTACATTAATTAACACTATATAATTTAAGTTTGTCTTTATATTTATCAAGAAGTTCCAAGGCTTTTGAATAGTTGGCTATTTAGTCTTCTTTTTGAATATTTGTGCATAATTATAAAACATGACATAACTTAACATTTTTAATTTGTTTCATTGCTAAATTGAAAATTTAAATTGTTTCTTACTAAAGTTTTTGAAGTTTATAGAAATCGATTTAGAGTCACGTGTTGCTTTAGTATCTTTATTTTATTTTTGTGAAATGTTATGTTCCATTTTATTTTTAGTACAAAGTTTGAATATATTTTTGTTTTTCACAAAAATAAAATAAAGATACTAAAGCAACACTTGACTCTAAATCAAATATATTTGGATGTTAGTATATATATAGTTCCATATGTGATGAGATTTTAACTGAACTTTAAACAAATATTAAAATAAGACTCATGACATTTAGTGCTCGTCAATCTACTAACGTCCAATGAACTCAAGGTATGGATGAAATGTTATGTTCATTTTATTTTCAAGCATGAATTATGTATTATTCAAACTTAAAATTCAAGAAATGGTTATGATATTTAGAATGTAAAATCTTATGCATTTTATGATTTTATTTAATATAGAAGAAGATATGATGATTAGTCATTATATTGAAAATCCTAAAAAGAGCATAATGTATAGTTGATATCACCAACGAAGATAAATATAATTGGACACTTATATGAAAGACATGGTTAGAACTTATCGGACCACTAGAAAGACCACGACTTGTAGAGCAGCGTTGAATTTAGGTGACTGACCCGACTCATTCACTTGTCGAACATGTGCAAGACATCTATACAAGGTGTATGGCAGCTGTGGAGGCAGAACTAAAGATCACGCATATCGAGGCTATGAATAACCTCATACACTCACTTTCAACTCAATGGAGAGACATGAGAGTTATGGTTAGGGACGAGATGTTAGAAGGTAACCCTCTAAAGCACCCAAACAAGATTGAGTTTGGTATATACTGTCAGACCCTTCTAGATAGGTGGAGTGAGAGCTTAGAACCCCAGCTGAAGATAGGAAAGGAGCTCAATGATAAGGATGAGCCCAAGGCCGAGCCCCAATTTGAATTAGACCCAGAGAAATATCCCTAATGGGAGCATAGGGATGATTTTGGGCTTGAATTAGAGAATGATCATCAGTATGAACCTAAGCCACTGATTGAGATGGACATAGAGTCCGAGCCTGAGACAGAAGACTGATCCGAAGATGAAGCTCTATTAAAGAAGATTCGTAGGATTTATAGGGATTAGAAATTTAGATCTCATTTCCATGGTACTATGATATCTTTTCTTTTATATTATTGAAATTAAAATTTGTCAAGCTTTTGTATATCCTAATTTCAATGAGTACTATTAAAAAAAAAATTCAATTTCCTTTGAACATATTGAGATATTTTGTTGTCTAACATTTCTAAGACAAAATTTATTTTGTTAATTAAAAGAAATGTCGAGACAACAAAACCAAGTAGCTATGTTTAGGGATCTGACGAGGGCAGTGCATTAGGAATCAAGCACCCGCAACAACAACTCCTCAAAATGGACCGGCAAATGCCAACAACACAAGTTCAATTGTGGAGCAGTTTTGTCATTTCAAAACTCCTTTTAACGGCAAAGCAGACCCTTTAATAGTCGAGGAGTAATTAAGAGGGCTAGAACGAATCTACAAACACATAGCATGCACTGACGCCCAGAAGGTATCATGTGCCAAGTTTATGCTGGTTGGAGCAACAAGCTATTTATGGGAGACTATTTCACACACCAGAACAGAAGTGCAA
>NW_019264154.1:0-2451 GCF_002742605.1 Olea europaea var. sylvestris | reverse complement strand
ACATAAACTAAATATAATCTTGATGATCTAATTTTAATATTTTGAAATTTTTACGATTCATACTTACATGTTAAAGAATATCACGCTTCAGCTATCCTCCTACTATTTAGGCAACTATCACCGATGTGCTAGAGTCCCTGAAGCAAAATTGGACTCTTTCGTAAGTAAGAACAATTTATTATATAAAGAGGAAATTTCATTGGGTGTCAAAATTTGGCTTTGCATTATCAAAAATGTCACATTTTAAATTTTCTATCAAAAATGTCAATTTAGGATGAATTATTTAAATACCTTATATATTAATTTTCAAGCAGGGCTGCAAATTATGAATTTGCACAATAGGCCCCCGTCTCCAACACCCAAATCTGCTGCTGGAAATTTTTATTTTTTTGTTTGTTTGTTTCTTTGTTTTCCTTTTATAGTGTGGCGGCCTTCAGCACCTGCTGTTGAAGTACAATAGCAACCCTTGTCACTGCAATTTAGAAACGACGAGCGAAGCCGTCGTCACTGCTACAGCAATACAACAGCGGCTCTGGGCGGCGGCTGCGAGAGCCGCTGCCTCTGTGGCAGATGTGGCGCTTGCTGCCACACTCCTCACTGCCGTCGGCCGTTGCCGCCGCCTTTGCCCTCTTCCTTTCTTCCTTTCTTTTCTTTTTTTTTTCTTTTTTTTTTTTGGCCCAAAATTTATAATCTTTTAAAATAAAAAACAGATTTGTAACAATTACTTGTATGGATCTTTATATATGTCCTTAAGCGGAATATATCAAGAATTATTAATGTGACTGTTTGGACCAATAATTAGCAAGTGCATGAATATCTTTAATTGTCACATTCTAACGATTCGATGTTCAACATATTATATCAATAAACAATAAATAATTACTCTTAAGAGAGTTAACAGTTGGAGAAGTCTGAACTCACGACATTTTCATCACTACGACCAATTTCCTTATTTTCAATGTAATGTAAATAGGGAAAAGTATTTTGGTCTGAAAATAATGCGTCACATAATCAATATGATTTAATTTGTTGACTATCCACAACATTCTCCACTATCTTATCTAACAAGAATTAATGAGTTTAGTGATTATGCTAGTGGGTAAATAATATAAATTCTCCTACTAGAACTACATAATCAATACAAGTAATACTCAGAATTCAAAATATTATATGATAAGGATGATGGGAGCAATTATCATTATTTCATTTTCGTAGTCGCCAAAAAACAATCCTAATATATATATATTAATATACATGAGAAAATACCATTATTCTCTGTCTAGAGAAAATAATAAAAAGATGGAAATCTAATTATTCTATAGAATTTTTTTATTATTCACTCAAGCAATAAATTGTGCATCCAAATCAATGCAACAAATTTTTTGCATGGAGATTATACGGGGACCAAGTGTGCGTTGCATTCAATATGAAATTCTGATCCAACAACTCTCCCCTAGCCCACGTCCAAATTGTTAATTTTATTATTTCAATGAAAAAACATATGAATACTGCAATCTTCACAATATTTCATCCATCTTGAGAAACGTAGCTAGTCCATAATTACGGCTCCAATTTCAAATTCTAAAGGGCTTTCATTCCAAATTTCGTCTTCTTCAATTATATGACATCATTCTAACTGAAAGAAACAACTCAGTCTATATTAAAATCAAGACCCATTTTCCAAAAAATAAAAAAAATTAAAAATTAAATAAGAATAGATTCCATATACAGGAGCCATAAAAGAAGATTAAAAGAATAGATCATTAGGCAGCACGTGCAAATAACACAAGCAGATTGCTTAGTCAAAGAGAAGAGAGAATTAATTGGACTCCTTGTAGACGCAGTGTATAGGTAGCTCTTGTTCCCTATCCTGTTGGGACACATCCCGTGACTTACCTCCCTCACAAAACTCTAAGGGCGGAGCGGTGGGGACTCTCAAAATTGGGGTTCAACCTTTTTAGAGAAGGGGGAATATCAATAAATCAAGAGACATAGATATAGTTGTCTATTTTCTGTGTAGCATAGTGTTTGATTCATCAGTATCATCACATCAAATCTCTTCAACAAAGATCACAACTACACAAAAAATTGTAAGAGAGAGAATAAATTATGTTCGGTGAGAGAATTCATTCTGGTCTCTCCTCTTGATATGAATCAGGGTTTTAGTATGTGGTATAATAAAAGATTTGACCACCGAGAATATGTTATATTTATGAAGAAAACGATCTCCTAAATACCGGAGCTTATCTTATGTTTCACCAATTAAATCATGATCATGTCATCGTTACTTATATTCACTAATTAAATGGTGTGCTATGTCCCCAATGCTTAAAATAAGCTAAAACCCCTATAATTATGAGATCATTCCTGATATTTATAATATATATTCAGCAAGCCCTAAAGCTATTGGATAGAGCCTACAACAGTAAGTAAGTCAAGTCCATATCGTTA
>NW_019264153.1:11115-12918 GCF_002742605.1 Olea europaea var. sylvestris | reverse complement strand
AGAGTCTAGCCTTTCCAAAGCAATTGCTCATGAGGCGAAGTTGGTTGAGGATGCTACGCAAAAAGAGAGAAACAAATGCTTGATATTATTAAAAGCTTTCATCCCTAATGGAATTAGGGTTTTTTGGAAGCTCATGAAGATGATGTTGAAAACATAATTTTCGCTAAGGTTTGTACGCTAGCCTCCAGGAATTTAGACACTTCAACCATTCTTTTGATCTTTCTCAACCATAGACTCTCCAACTATCCCCAAAGTGGGAATGTGACTACTAGTGAGTCTCTTGACACTTCTATTCCAGCTCCTTTAGAAGCTAGGATACCATAGGGGATGAAATTCAAGTTAACAAGGTTGATCTGACTTTTAAAAATTTTTAGTCATTGGTTGGTTAATTAAGATGGATTATTTTTGTCTCATTGCCTGGTGATAGTAAAACTTCATTCCTTGTTTTGTATAAAACTGCTATTTTTTGACAATTTATTAGTAAAATGTAAATGTTTATGTAGTACGAATTCATTCATTTGGAACTCTTTGAGCTCATGATGCTTTACTAGTTTGTTATTTTAGTTACACTTCGTATAGATGCATTTATAACGAGTTTACATCAACAATAGAATCTATCACAACAACGTCGCTTTCCAAATGAAACTTTATTAAATCTTCGTAACATCATAAAGGAATATAGATTACTATTGTATCCTCTATCATGGCTTTTTAATGCATAAGTATTTCATGTGCTATTATAATAAATCATAACTTTTAAAAGTAAATGGACGCAGCCTCGTGTTTTTTTATAATAATTTTTTACATTGGAACTTAGTTCCATGTATCTTTGGCAGGATATGAGGGCCTTCGGTTGAAATTCTTTTAACGGGATAGACCTCACCTTTAATTAGAATTTCTTTGGAGAAGTTAATCTCGCCTCCGACTATCTATGGTAGGATAGACCTTGCCTGAAGGGACTAGCCTTACCTTTTGACATCAATCTGCATTTTTGCGACCTTATCTCAGGTACGGTACATTTTTTCGATTATTTTCATCGCTCATGCTTCCCTTAGTACTTGCTATGTTATCTTTACTGGCATGTAAGTCTTCTACCTTACCATTCAAAGCATCGAATACTTGCTTTTCTAAATAAAGATTTTCAAGCCCACATTTCTTTATCCTTTTTCACCTTTATTAATAGGACGAATTGTTTCTTGGTAACCAATTTTTTTTTTTTTTTTATTCTAGTGACATCAGCTAATAGATTTCACCATGAGTGTCTTGAGGTGTTGACCTTGCATTGGATCAAAGCATTTTTAGATAGAATATTTGTAGATTTTAATTTCGAAAGATAGTTAGGGCTATCATGGGTTATTTCAATCCACCTTCCTGATGCATTGTGTTTGGGAATACTTATTTTCTTGCATTATTAATAAATATAATTGGAAGAGATGAAGTTGTTTAGGATTACCTTTAGATCTAGAAATTTTTTTAGTGTAGGCTCCTTAAATGTTTGAGAGTTGTGTACCATGCACGCTCTTTATACCTTATGATAATGTGCGCCCTTACTTGTTCCGCCTTTCTTTGGACATGAAGGCTTCTAATTCCTTGAAGTTATGGATATGGTTTTCTAATTACAACCCATATTGGCCATTTTTAGCACTTCGAAGCATTCATCTATATCATGGCCTCTGGTGTGATAGAGTGCGCAGAATTTTACCTTTCACTCATTAGGAGGTAGGTAAGATTTGTTTGTACTATGAGAAGATTTGACGGAGAACATAGTTCTTTTGTCCTTAGGTCTATATAAGTAAGGATACT
>NW_019264153.1:0-1919 GCF_002742605.1 Olea europaea var. sylvestris | reverse complement strand
AAAATAGTCATGATGGATATCAAAGTGATGGTGAGTCAAGTGGCAAATGATGGGGAAAAAAAGAGAAAGGATAGGTCTAGATCAAAATCTAGGACTAAGGCAAGAAAATTTTATGGTTATGGAAACACGGAACATTTTATAAAGGATTGTCATAAGGAGAATGGTAAGCTAAATGTTAAGGAGAGATATGAGGTCAATGTATTATCATCTACTTATGATATAGATGGTGGTGAGGTCTCTATAATTACAAGTTCCGTTGTATACACTGCTGAATTAAATCTAACTGCTAATTCCCGCATGCATGAATGGATACTTGATTCTGATGCATCTTTTCATGTGACGTCTGAAAGGAATTGGTTTGATAATTTGCATGAATCTAATGCTGGGCATGGTATGCTGTGTGATAACTTTACCTATACTATTGCTAAAATTGGTGACACCGATTTTGTGTACACGTTAAAGGATGTTAGATATATTCCTAAATTATCTAGGAATTTGATTTTAGTAGGAAGACTTGAAAAAGATGACTTCACTGGTAAAATTGGAAATTGTATGCTTAAGATGATTAAGGGTGCGTTAGTTTCTATTAAGGGGACTAAGAAAAACGACATTTACATCACTACTGGGGAAGTGATTAGAGGTTTGAACTCCTCTATCTCTTCTGCCAAGATTGATCACACACACATGGCACAATAGATTTGCACACGTGGGCATTAAGGGACTTAAACTACTTAATGAAATAGGTGCATTTAATAATGACCGTGTGTCAGATTTGTCATTTTGTGATCACTGTGTGCTTGGTAAGTATCATAAAACTTCGTTCTCCATGAGTGTTCATACAATTAAAGGCATGCTTGAATATGTGTATTCTGATATGTGGGGTCCTACTAGTAATCCCACATCAGGTGGGAATAGTTATTTCCTGTCTATTATCAATGACTATACTAGAAAAGTGTGGGTCTATCTATTGAAAGATAAATCTGAGACTTTTCGTAATTTTAATAACTGGATGAGACAAGTGGAAAACCAAACATGCAAGAAAATCAATTTTTTAAGGACAGATAACGGTCTAAAATTCTACAATACGGAATTTGATAGTATACGTAAAGAAAACGGCATAACTGGATATAAGACCGTTCCTTACACTCCCCAACAAAACGGGGTAGCGGAAAGGATGAATAGGACCATACTTGATACAGTACATTGCATGATGCTAAGTTCTAGTGTCCCAATTCGTTTTGAGGTGAGAATGTTATGACTGCTTATTATTTGATTAATTTGACTCATGCTGCATTAAAGGGTGACACTCCGCATAAGAGATGGTCGTAGGAAGTGTGTCTTTCTAGGATACCTCAAGGGTGTTAAGGGTTATAGGTTATGGGATAGAAGCCAAAAAGGGGTTAATATCATCGTAAGTAGGAATGTCACGTTTAACAAGAATGAGATGCCATGTACTAAAGGGGAAACCGAACCTGAGAGTGAAACTGAGCCAGGTGAAGAGAGAGACCAGTTTAAGGTGGAGCTAGGAAAACTCAGTACACCTACCCCTACTGCTCCTAATGAGGTGGAGATTCAAGTTCAGGAACCTGAGGTGGAGAATAGTAAAGAAGTAGTGATAGAAGAGCACCATGAGGAAAAAAATCCTTTAGCCAACTACAACTTAGTTAAGAATAGAGAGAGGAGACGAACAAGAGAACCTAGAAGGTTCAGTTTTGAGTCTGAGTTAGCTGTTGCCCATACTAGTTGCGAAGACTAGCTGATAGAGAACCAAAAACATTTGAAGAGGCAATGGATAGTGATCAATCGAACGAGTGGCTCAAGGCGATGAAAGAAGAGATGAGTTCGCTGGAAAAGAATCAGACTTGGGAGCTAGTACCTAGACTTAAGAATAAATCAATCGTTGATTGCAAATGGGTATT
>NW_019264152.1:21241-23832 GCF_002742605.1 Olea europaea var. sylvestris | reverse complement strand
TCGTGACAAATGACAAAATTGCCCCTGGCGCGATTTTTGTTTCCAATCAATCTGCCAAATTTCAGCCCATTCTGACACTGTCGCGAAAAATGACGAAATTACCCCTGGCGTGGTTTTTGTTTCCGATCAACCTGTCAAATTTCAGCCCATTCTGAAACCATCGCGACAAATGACGAAATTGCCCTTGGCGCAATTTTTTTCAAATCAACTTGTCAAATTTCAGCCCATTTCGACACCATTGCAACAAATGACGAAATTGCCCCTGACGCGATTTTTGTTTCCAATCAACCTGCCAAATTTCAGCTCATTCTGACACCATCGCGAAAAATGACGAAATTGCTTTTGGGGCGATTTTTGTTTCCGATCAACCTGTCAAATTTTAGCCCATTCCGATACCGTCACGACAAATGATAAAATTGTCCCCGGCACAATTTTTGTTTCCAATCGATCTGCCAAATTTCAGCCCATTCCAAGACCGTCGCGACAAATGACAAAATTGCCCCTGGCGCGATTTTTGTTTCCAATCAACCGGCCAAATTTCAACACATTCCGACAATGTCATGACAACTGACGAAATTGCCCCAGGCACGATTTTCGTTTCTGATGAACCAGTCAAATTTTTACCCATTCCCACGCCGACGCGACAAATGACGAAATTGCCCCTAGTGCAATTTTTGTTTCTAATCAATCTGCCAAATTTAGGCCCATTCAGACAGCGTCGCGTAAAATAGCAAAATTGCCCCCGGCGAAATTTTTGTTTCCAATCAATCTGCCAAATTCTAGCCCATTCCTAGACAGTCGCGACAAATGAAAAAATTGCCCTTGGCGCGATTTTTGTTTCCAATCAACCTGCCAAATTTCAGCCCATTCCGACAACCTCGCGACAAATGACGAAATTGCCCCAGGCGCGATTTTTGTTTCCAATCAACCTACCAAATTTTTGCTCATTCCCACGCCGTCACCACAAATGACGAAATTGCCCCAGGCGCGATTTTTGTATCCAATCAATCTGTCAAATTTCGGCCCATTCCGACAACGTCACGACAAATGACAAAATATCCCCTGGCAAAATTTTTGTTTCCAATCAATCTGCCAAATTTTCGCCAATTTTGATACCGTCGCGAAAAATGACGAAATTGACCCTGGCGCGATTTTTATTTCCGATCAACCTGCCAAATTTCAACACATTCCGACAACGTCGCGACAAACGATGAAATTACCTCTGGCGCGATTTTTGTTTCCAATCAACCTGCCAAATTTCGGCCCATTCTGACATCGTCGAGACTAATGACGAGATTGCCCTTGGCGTGATTTTAGTTTCCAATTAACCTGCCAAATTTCAACGCAATCTGACACCGTTGTGAAAAATAACGAAATTGCCCCTGGCGTGGTTTTCGTTTCCAATCAACCAGTCAAATTTTTGACCATTTCCACGCCGTCACGACAAATGATGAAATTACCCCTGGCGTGATTTTTGTTTTCGATCAACCTATCAAATTTTAGCCCATTTCGACACCGTCGTGACAAATGAAGAAATTATCCCTGGCAAGATTTTTGTTTCCGATCAACCTATCAAATTTCAGCCCATTTCGACACAGTCACGACAAATGATAAAATTGTCCCCGGCACAACTTTTGTTTCCAATCGATCTGCCAAATTTCAGCCCATTCTGACACCATCGTAAAAAATGACGAAATTGCCCTGGCGTGATTTTTATTTCCGATCAACCGGTCAAATTTTAACCCATTCCGACACCATTGCGACAAATGACGAAATTACCACGACGCAATTTTTGTTACCGATCAATTTGCCAAATTTCCATCCATTCTGAGACCATCGCGACAAATGACAAATTTGCCCTGGCGCGATTTTTGTTTCAAATCAACCTGCCAAATTTCAGCCCAATCTGACACCATCGCGAAAAATGACGTAATTGCCCCTGGTGCGATTTTCGTTTTCGATCGACCTATCAAATTTCAGCCCATTCCGACAACGTCGCGGCAAATGACAAAATTGCCCCCGGTGAAATTTTTGTTTTCAATCAATCTGCCAAATTTTTGCCAATTCTGACATCGTCACGAAAAATGATGAAATTGCCCCTGGCGCGATTTTTGTTTTTGATCAACCTGCCAAATTTCAACACATTCCGACAACGTCGTGACAAATGACGAAATTATCTCTGCGCGCGATTTTTGTTTACAATCAACCTCCCAAATTTCGGCCCATTCTAACACCGTGGAGACTAAGTTAGTGTTCCGTGAGTGTATAGCGAACCTAATGTTCTTATTTGCTTGTTGACAGGTTTGTTATGAACTACTCATGTAGAGTAGAAACCAGGCAGCCCAGCTTCTTAAGGTGCTTCAGTTGGAAGCCAACTCTTTGAAGGTGATTTTTCAATTTGTCCGAATCCCCACTTTTCTCTTCGCCGTCACTACTAAATTGTCGCTACAAATGACGAAATTACCCCTGACCCGATTTTTGTTTCCAATAAACCTGCCAAATTTCAGTCGATTTTGACACCATCGCGAAAAATGACGAAATTATCCCTGGCGCGATTTTTGTTTCAGTTCAACCTGACAAATTTTAGCCAA
>NW_019264152.1:10974-12920 GCF_002742605.1 Olea europaea var. sylvestris | reverse complement strand
ACACCGTCGCGAAAAATGACGAAATTACCCCTGGCGCGATTTTTGTTTCCGATCAACCTGTCAAATTTTAGCCCATTCCGACAACATTGGGACAAATGACGAAATTACCCCGGCGTAATTTTTGTTTTCAATCAATCTGCCAAATTTTCGTCCATTCTGAGACCGTCACGACAAATGACAAAATTTCCCCTGGCACGATTTTTTTTTGAATCAACCTACCAAATTTCAGCTAATATTGACACCATCGCGAAAAATGACGAAATTGCCCCAGGCACGATTTTTGTTTCCGATCAACATGTAAAATTTTAGCCAATTTCGAAACCGTCGCGACAAATGACAAAATTGCCCTCGGCACAATTTTTGTTTCCAATCGATCTGCCAAATTTCGGCCAATTCCGACAGCTTCACGGTAAATGATGAAATTGTCCCTGGCGCGATTTTTGCTTCCAATCAACCTACCAAACTTAATCACATTCTGATACCGTCGCGAAAATTGACAAAATTGCCCTGGCTCAATTTTTGTTTCCAATCAATCTGCCAAATTTCAGTCTATTTCCAGACCGTCGCGACAAATGAAGAAATTCTCCCCGGTGCGATTTTTGTTTCCAATCACCCAGCCAAATTTTGGGCAATTCCGACGCCATCACGACAAATAACGAAATTGCTCCTAGCACGATTTTTGTTTCCAATCAGCCTGCCAAATTTCAGCCCATTTTAACACCGTCGCGACAAATGACGAAATTGTTCCCGGCAAGATTTTTGTTTCCGATCAACCTGTCAAATTTTAGCCCATTCCAACACCGTCGCGACAAATGACGAAATTGCCCCTTGCGCGATTTTTGTTTCCAATCAACCTACCAAATTCCAAACCATTCTGACACCGTCGCAAATGATGAAATTGCCCCTGGCACGATTTTTTTATCCGATCAACCTGTCAAATTTTAGCCCATTCCGAGACCATTGCGACAAATGACGAAATTACCCCAGACGCAATTTTTGTTTCCAATCAATCTGCCAAATTTTCGTCCATTCTGAAACCGTCGCGACAAACAACAAATTTGCCCCTGGCGTGGATTTTATTTCGAATCAACCTGCCAAATTTCAGCCCATTTCGACACCGTCGAGACTAATGATGAAATTACCCCGAGCACGATTTTCATTTCCAATCAACCTGTCAAATTTTAGCCCATTCCGACGTCATCACGACAAATGACGAAATTGGTCGCGACGAAGTTTTTGTTTCCGATCAACCTGTCAAATTTCAGCCCATTTCGACACCATCGCGACAAATGACGAAATTGTCCCTGGCGCGATTTTTGTTCCCAATCAACATGCCAAATTTCAACCCATTCTGCACCGTCACGAAAAATGATGAAATTGCCCCTGGCGCAATTTTTGTTTCTAATCGACCTGCCAAATTTCGGTCCATTTCGACAATATCGCGATAAATGACGAAATTACCCTTGGCACGATTTTTGTTTCCAATCAACTTGCCAAATTTTAGCCCATTGGGACATCGTCGCAAAAAATGACAAAATTGCCCCTGACACGATTTTTGTTTCCGATCAACCTACCAAATTTCAGCCATTCCGACACCGTCGCGAAAAATGATGAAATTGCCCCTGGCGCGATTTTTTTCCGATCAACCTGTTAAATTTTAGCCCAATCCGACACCATTGCGACAAATGACGAAATTGCCTCCGACGCAATTTTTGTTTCCAATCAATCTGTCAAATTTCCAACCATTCTGAGACCGTAGCGACAAATGACAAAATTACCCCCGGCATAATTTTGGTTCCAATCGATCTGCCAAATTTCAGCCCATTCCGAGATCGTCGCGAGAAATCAAAAAATTGACCTTGGGGTGATTTTTCTTTCCAAACAACCTGCCAAATTTGGGCCAATTCCGAGACCATCGCGACAAATGACGAAATTGCCCCTAGTGC
>NW_019264152.1:0-2366 GCF_002742605.1 Olea europaea var. sylvestris | reverse complement strand
CGATTTTTGTTTCCAAACAACCTGCCAAATTTGGACCAATTTCGAGACCGTCGCGACAAATTACGAAATTGCCCCTAATGCGATTTTTGTTTCCAATCAACCTTCCAAATTTCATCCCATTCTGACACCGTCACGAAAAATTACAAAATTGCCCCTGGCGCGATTTTTGTTTCCAATCAACCTGTCAAATTTTAGTCTGTTCCGATACCGTCGCTACAAATGACAAAATTGACCCCGACGCAATTTTGGTTTTCAATCAATATGCCAAATTTTAGCCCATTCCGAGACCGTCGCGACAAATGACAAAATTTTCCCAAGCGTGATTTTTTTCCAATCAACCTGCCAAATTTCGGGTAATACCGACACCGTCGCGACAAATGACGAAATTGCCCATAGCGCGATTTTTTTTCCAATCAACCTACCAAATTTCATCCCATTCTGACACCATCTCGAAAAATGACAAAATTGCCCCCGGCTTAATTTTTGTTTCCAATCAATCTGCCATATTTCAGCCCATTCCGGGACTGTCGCGACAAATGACAAAATTCTCCCCGGCCCAATTTTTGTTTCCAATCACCCAGCCAAATTTCGGGTAATTTCGCCACCATCACGACAAATGACGAAATGGCTCTTGGCACGATTATTGTTTTCAATCAACTTGTAAAATTTCAGCCCACTCTGACACCGTCGTGACAAATGAAGAAATTGCCTCTGGAGCGATTTTTGTTTCCAATCAACCTGCCAAATTTCAGCCCATTCTGACTACGTCGCGAAAAATGATGAAATTGCCCCTGGCGCGATTTTTGCTTCCGATCAACCAGTCAAATTTTAGCCCCATCCGACACCATTGCGACAAATGACGAAATTGCCTCCGACGCAATTTGTGTTTCCAATCAATCTGCCAAATTTTCGACCATTCTGAAACTGTTGCGAAAAATGACAAAATTGCCCCTGACGCGATTTTTGTTTCGAATCCACCTGCCAAATTTCAACACATTCTGACAACGTCACGAAAAATGACGAAATTGCCCCTGGCACGATTTTTGTTTCCAATCAACGTGCCATATTTCGGCCCATTCCAACACCGTCGCGACTAACGACGAAATTGTCCCTGGCGCGATTTTTAATTCCAATCAACCTACCAAATTTCAACCCAATCTGACACCTTCCCGAAAAATGACAAAATTGTCCCTAGAGCGATTTTCATTTCCGATCAACCTGTCAAATTTTAGCCCATTTCGACACCATCGCAATAAATGACGAAATTGCCCCTGGCGTGATTTTTGTTTCTGATCAACCTGTCAAATTTCAGCCCATTCCCACACCGCCGCGACAAATGACGAAATTGCCCCTGGCGCGATTTTTGTTTCCAATCAACTTGCCAAATTATAGCCTATTTCGAAATCGTCGTGACAAATGGCAAAATTGCCCACGGCACGATTTTTGTTTCCAATCAACCTGCCAAATTTTGACCAATTTCGACACCGTCGCGAAAAATGATGAAATTGCCCCTGGCGCGGTTTACGTTTCTGATCAACGTGTCAAATTTTAGCCCATTCCAACACCGTTGTGAAAAATGACGAAATTGCCCCTGGCGCGGTTTATGTTTCAGATCAACCTGTCAAATTAAGCACATTTCGACACCGTCGCGAAAAATGACGAAATTGCCCACGGCGCGATTTTTGTTTCCAATCAACCAGCCAAGTTTCAGCTCATTCTGAAACAGTCGCGAGAAATGACGAAATTGCCCCTGGCGCGGTTTATGTTTCTGATCAATGTGTCAAATTTTAGCCCATTCCGACACCATCGCGAAAAATGACGAAATTGCCCCTGGCCTGGTTTATGTCTCAGATCAACCTGTCAAATTAAGCACATTTCGACACCGTCACGAAAAATGACGAAATTGCCCCGGGCGCGGTTTTTGTTTCCGATCAACCGGTAAAATTTTAGCCCTTTCCGACATCGTCGCAAAAAATGATGAAATTGCCCCTGTCACGATTTTTGTTTCCGATCAATCTGTCAAATTTTAGCCCATTCCGGCACCGTCGCGAAAAATGATGAAATTGCCCTCGACACGATTTTTGTTTCCAGTAACTTGCCAAATTTCAGCCCATTTCGACATCGTCGTGAAAAATGACGGAATTACCCCTGGTGCAGTTTTTGTTTTCGATCAACCTGTCAAATTTTAGCCCATTCCGGCACCATCGCGAAAAATGACAAAATTGCCCCCAGCGCAATTTTTGTTTCCAATCAACCTGCCAAATTTCAACCCAATCGGACACCGTCGCGAAAAATGACAAAATTGCCCCTTGTGCGATTTTTTTCCGATCAACCTTCCAAATTTCTGCTCATTCTGGCACCGTCGC
>NW_019264151.1:6296-12922 GCF_002742605.1 Olea europaea var. sylvestris | reverse complement strand
TTTTTTTTTTTTTTTTTTTTTTTGAAAAAATGAGTGGTTGAAAAAGAAGGAAATGTTTTCGATTTACGTATAATATTATTTTATGAAAGATTGTGCGGTTGAAAATAGGGAAGAGAAAAATAAAATGTAATGTAATGGAAAGTAATGGGGGCCAAATGGGGGTTTATTATATTTCGTGGTTTTTGATATACATGGCGGGATTTAGTACATTTCATCTTGTTTTGTACTGTAGGGCAAACCATGTTTCGAATAGTTTGGTAAATTTTGCGTATTGCAAATTTTAAGTGGATTAATTAGTTTGTGCGTTTCTGTACATTTGTACGAAATTAGGTCAATTTTTTTAGGACAAACATTTTTTTACATTTTACAGATTTTGTTTTATTTTGGCGCATTTGTACATTTCACATAGTTTATTTCATTTTGGAGCTTTCCGTAAGCATTTTCACAAAGTTACATACAAGTGCTTCTCGATATATTTTGGCATGTTTAGTATGCAATTCACATATCACGATACATTTTAGCATGTTTAACAAACTTTGGCACACTTTTGGAATGTTTGGGTTTATTTGGTTCATATTTTTTTGCTCGTTTAGTATAGTTCATGCATTCTAATAGATATGGCCCGATTTAGCACATTTCACATCGTTTTTTACTTTAGGACATGTTTTACCACGTGTCGTATAGTTTGGTGAATTTCACTTATTGTGGTACACTTTTAGCGTATTAATGTGGTTTGCATATGTTCTAGCATAATTAGGTCAACTTTTTGTGCGATTTGGCATATTTCTAGTATACCTCTTCCATCTTGGTCTATATTGGTACATCTTGACACATTTTACAGATTTTAGTATAATCTAGAGCATTTTGAACATTTCACATAGTTTGGTTGCATTCGAAGTGTTTTGTATATACTTTCATGATTCGAGTATTGTAAGGTGTATTTGGTGAATTTTGTGCACGTTAATACATTTAACTGCTTGTCAATATATTTGGGCATGTTTTAGTATGTAATTCACAAAATGCGGTACATTTTTGACACATTTCAATCAATTTGGTACATTTTTGGCATGTTTTTGAATTTGGAATGCTTTTGCCACGTTTGCGTGTATTTCGCAAATATTTTAGTGTATTTTGGCTCGGTTATTTATATTTTGTGCATTCACATATGGCTCATTTTATTTAACATGGTCTGATATATTTTTGTGTGTTCTGGTACATTTTAGGCGGATTAACGTGGTTTGCATGTTTCTGTAATTTTTTACGTAATTAGGTCAACATTTGTGCAACTATAACATTTTGCATGTTTTTGGTATATCTCTTGCATCTTAATACCACTTCGACACATTTTACGGATTTTTGGTATATTTTGGGACATTTTGTGCATTTCATATAGTTTGGTCGATTTCGAAGTGTTTTATCACTATTAGATGCATCTGGTACATTTCATGTATTTCATTACATTTAGGTGCTTTTCAATATATTTGGGAATGTTTTGGTATGCAGTTCACATAGTACGGTACCTTTTCACTCGTCTAACCAGCTTTGGTTCGCTTTTGGAACGTTTTGGTGAATTTCGTATGCTTTTGGTACGTTTGGCTATATTTGGCAAATCATTTTGTTTATTATATTTCACACATTCTAATACAAATGGCGCCACTTAGTATGTTTCACATTGTTTTTTCATTTCAAGACACGTGTTGTCCCATTTCGCAGAGTTTTGTAAATTTTGCATATTTTAGTAAGTTTCGGCATCTTTTTTCGTAATTACTTCAATATTTTGTGTGGCCAAAACATTTAGGCATGTTTTTAGTACATTTCTTGCATCTTCGTAAGTATTGGTACATTTTAACACAATTTAGGAACTCCAGTATGTTTTGTGGCATTTTGTTCATTTCAAATAATTTCTTTTATTTCGGCGTATTCTGTACGCTTTTCAATAAAGTTCAGAACTGTTAGGTGCATATGGTACATTTGTGCATTTCAATATTTTTTTGCATAATCAGGTCAATTTTTGGTGTGAGTAAGACATTTTTGGCATGTTTCTATGAGTATTTCAGTGAGTACTAGCATTTCGACACATTTTACGGATTTTGGTATTTTTTTTAGGCATTTTGTACAATTCACTAAGTTTGGGTTCATTTTGGAGTGTTCTAAAAGCATTTTCATGAAGTTTGGTAATGATAGTTGCATTTCGTACATTTTCACGGATTTTTTTTTTGGTACCTTTAAGTGCTTTTTGATAATTTTGGGCTTGGTATGCAATTCACGTGGTGCAGTATATTTTTTAACGTTTAACCCACTTGGGTGTATTTTTGGCAAGTTATGATGAATTTGGTACGCTTTTGGCTCGATTGGGCGTAATTGGCTAATTTTTTTTTGTGTATTTTGGCACTTTTATTTTTATTAACAAATTGCACGATTTAGTATGTTTCACATTGTCTTGTACTTTCGGACATGTTTTGCCTTGTTTCATATTGTTTGATAAATTTTGCATTATTAGGTCAATTTTTATTGCAAATAAAACATTTTGGCACGTTTGTAGTAAATATTTCTTGCATCTTTGCAAGTTAAATATGTCGTGTCATTTTAAAATAAAATTTTCTTGTAGAACTCGAAAAGAATTTGATTTATATTTATTATGTCGCTCCAACCCTTCCTAAAAGTTCATATTAAAGCTTTGGTCACGATGGTGAATTTTCACACACTTGTTTTAAAAACTTACAGGAAGGTATCGAATTTCTCTTAAACAATGATATTATTTTTATTTTTAGATGAAAAGTGTAACCTAAAAGTTAATTTATACACATCATTAAATGATGTGCCAATAGTACGGCAATAGGCAGATGTGTTTCTCGATGATCTACTAGGTACTTGTCCTGATAGACAAGTGAAATTCATGACAGATCTGGTACCTGAAGCTACTCTTGTATCCAAAGCTTCATAACGAATAGCACCAAATGAATTAAAAGAGTTGAAGATACGGTTAGAAGAACTTCTAGACAAAAGGTTCATTAGACCGAGTGTATCTTCATGGGGAGCTCCGATACTCTTTGTAAAGAAGAAAGGTAGTACTATGAGGATGTGCATCGACTACCATGAACCTAATAAGTTGATGATCACAAATAAGTATCCTCTTCCTAGGATTGACGATCTATTTGATCAGTTGAAGGGAGCATCCGTGTTCTTGAAAATTGATTTTAGGTCGGGGCTACTATCAGTTGAAGATTAAGTCGGTTGATATACCAAAGATAGCATTTAGGACTAGATATGGGCATTATGATTGGTGATGCCCTTTGGTTTGAGAATGCCCCTATCGTGTTTATGGACTTGACGAATAGAGTATTCTATCAATATTTGGATATGTTTGTCATCGTATTTATTGACGACATGCTGATATACTCGAGAGATTCTCATCAATATAAAGAACATCTGAGGATTGTTTTGGAAATACTTATCGTAAGGAAAAGTTATATGCCAAATTCTAGAAATGTGAAGTGTTGCTAGACCAAATGGGATTTCTATTGTTTCAACACGAGAAATTGAAATGGATCAGTCCAAAGTTGAGGCTACACAACCAATTGGCCAAAACCTGCAAATGTTGGAGAAGTACGGAATTTTCTAGGTTCAGCAAGCTATTATCAATGATTCATAGTAGGTTCAGTCCTATGACACAATTGACTCGGGTACTAAGTTCATATGGTTAGAGAAGTACGAGCACAGTTTTCAAGAATTAAAGGACAAGCACGTATCTAGACCGGCATTGACTATTCCTGACAATATGGTTTCATGATTTACCACTGATCCATCCAAGTTTGGCTTGGGATGTGTTTTGATGTAACATAGGAAAGTGACAACTTATGCCTTGAGGCAAGTAAAAGTAATATGAACAGAATTACCCTACACATGATCTCGAACTAACAACAGCAGTACACCTTGAAGATTTGGTGCCACTACCTATATATGGGAGCAAGTGTGAGATCAACACCGATTACTATGGTCTCAAATACTTCCTCACTCAAAAAGAGTTGAATATGAGACAGGGACGGTGGTTAGAATTAGTGAAGGATTACGAAATCTTGTACCATCTGGGTAAGGCTAACGTGATCACTAGTGCGTTGAGTAGAAAGAACATGGGACAGTTGTCAGTACTTTGTATAAGGCAAGATCATCTAATCAGAGATTTGAGAACATGGGAATTGAAGTATTGTCGCCACCAGTGAGGACATCGACAATGTTAAAAAGTTTTACTGTGAATACGACACTCGGGAACAAAATAGCAGCTACTCAGAGAGACGATCATTTTTTGGAAACGAGCAGTGCTGACTTAGAAGAGGAGATGATTTGAAATAGCTGAAAATAAAGCCTTGTTGTTTAAGGGCCGATTTGTACGTTCCAAGGGACGAAGTATTGAGGAATGAGATTATGACTGAAGCTCATTCTATTCCTTATGCTGCAACCCTGGTGGAACTAAAATGTATAACAATTTGTGTGACAAAATTTGCTGAAGAAATATGAATTAAAAGATAGCTCTTTCTGTGTCCAAATGCATGGCTTGTTAGCAAGTGTAGGTTGAACATCAAAAGCCATCAGGACCGTTGAGCCCTATGGACGAATGGCAATGGGAGACGATTGCAATGGATTTGGTCATTGGTTTTCCTAAATCAATGAGAGGTCGTGATAAAATCTAGGTGATCGTAGATCAACTGACAAAATTTGCTCATTTTCTGCCTGTTCGAAAAACCTGTTGCCAAGAACTGTTTGTATATTTATATCAGATAGATTATGCGGCTTCACGATGTTCCAATATTTATCGTATCGAACAGAGACCCAAGATTTACTTTGAAATTTTGGTTTTCAGAAAGCTACAGGTACCAACATTTAGCCCTCGTTTGGGCTCCCTTTTTTTTTTTTTTTTTGAATTAAAAATGGGTGGAAAAACTTTTTTTTTTTTTTTTTTTTTTTTTTTTATAAATGAGTGGTTGAAAGGAAGGAAATTTTTTTGATTTACGAGTAATATTATTTTATGGGAGATTTTATGGTTGAAAATAGGAGGAAAATGAAATGTAATGGAATTTAGCCCTTGTTTGACCCCTCCATTTTCTGAAAATGAAAATGGGTGGAATAGTGTTTTTTTTTTGGAAAAATAAATGGTTGAAAAAGAAAGAAAAGTTTTCGATTTAAGTGTAATATTATTTTATGGAAGATTGTATGGTTGAAAATAGGAGAGAGAATAATGAAATTTAATATAATAAAATTTAATGGGGGTCAAACGGGGGTTTAATTAATGAGATTCAAACCGGGCTTTAGTACGGCGTACCATTTTCAAACCGATGGACAATCTAAACAAAGTATCCAAGTTCTTAATGATATGTTGAGAGCTTGTGTTAGGTGGTAAGTGGAAGATCATTTGCCATTAGCTGAATTCACATACAACAATAGCTTCTAGGCCACTATTGGCATAGCACCATATGAGGTTTTTTACGGTCAACGATGTTGTTCTCCATTATACTAAGATTAAGTCGGAGAAAGGATAGTTTTGGGTCAAGAATTGGTCTAGAACACTGTGGAAGCTATACATAAAAATAGATCAAGAATTAAACTTCCCAAGATCGCCAAAAGAGTTATGCCGAAAAAGAAGAAGAATTTGACTTCTAAGGTTGGAGAGAAAGTATTTCTCAAAGTGGCGCAAATGAAAGGAATGCTACGATTTGGAGAGAAAGGAAAATTGAATCCTAAATTTGTTGGTCCATTTGAAATTCTTGAGAAATTGGGAATGTGGCATATCGTTTAGCATTGCCACCTGAACTATCAGCAGTGTGCAATGTATTTCATGTTTCTATGTTGAGAAAGTACATTTCGAATCCTAACCATGTTAAGAATGTTCAATCACTGGTTGTCCAGCTCCTAAAGCGATTCTGGAGAAAAAGGACCATATTCTGAAGAAATCAAAAGGTTCCATTATTCAAAGTCTAGTGGGATAAACATAGTAAGGACGAGGCTACTTGAGAGAGGGAAGAAGACGTTTTAGCCAAGTATCCCGATCTCCTTAAACAAGTTAGATTTCGAGGACGAAATTACATTAAATGGGGAGAGTTGTAGTGACCAAGGAAAAAATATCCTTAAAAACTAATGATGGTAGTAAAATTTTTTGTAGAACTCGGAAATAATTTCAGTTATATTTATTATGTCGCTACAACCCTTCTTGAAAATTCAAATTAAAGTTTTTGACTTTTTGTCATGATGGCAAAGTTTTTGTGCACTTGTTTTAAAAACTTTTGTATGGTACTGAATTTCTCTTAAACGACAAACATTATTATTTTGACTTTGTTATGTTATTTGTGAGGACACACTTTATACTAAGCCCCTGTTTGATCCCCATTAAATTACATTCCATTACATTCTATTTTTCTCTCTCCTATTTTCAACCACACAATCTTTCATAAAATAATATTACACGTAAATCGAAAAATTTCCCTTTTTTTTCAACCACTCATTTTTTCAACAAAACAATATTCTCCCCATTTTCATTACCAAAAATGGGGGCCAAACAAGGGCTAATTGTTGCTTATATGTTAAGTGCTTAATTTTATTTTATTTTTAAGAAAATCGATAAATAGATTTTATTA